>NC_083578.1:31316459-31466459 GCF_027579695.1 Neoarius graeffei
AGAGAGAGAGAGAGAGAGAGAGAGAGAGAGATTCATTTTCAAGAGAGAGGAAAAAGAGAAAAATTGTCAAGGAAACAATTATTTCTAAGTGCTATAATGTAAGTAATAACTAACTTGTTTTATGGATGTTTCACAACATTAAATGTAAGTCCAACCGCAAATCAGAAAAAGTTGGAATGGTATGTTGAAATTGAAATTAAAACTGAAAAACAATGCTTTGAAAATAATTTGACCTGTACTGCACTTGAAACAGCACAGCAGCATATTATTTGATGTTTTACTTTATTTATTGTTTTGTCAAAATAAACACATTTCTATTTTGAATCTTGCAACGCATTTCAAAAAAAGTTGGGACAGTAAAGCATTTACCACTTTATAATGTTGCCATTCCTTCTCACAACTCTTAAAAGAGGTTTAGGAACCGAAGATACCAAATGATGAAGCATTTCAGGTGTTATTTTGTCCAATTCTTCCTACAAACAAGTTTTAAGGTGTGCAACAGTACAGGGTTGTCATTTTCATATTTTTCATTTCAGAATTTGCTATACATTCTCTCTTGGGGACGGAGGGGACAGGAATCCTTTTCTTCCACAGCCATTCCTTTGTAATGTGTGCAGAATGTGGTTTTACATTGTCTTGTTGAAATATCCCTGGAAAAGATGTCATCTTGAAGGCAGCATATGTTGCTCCAAAATCAGTGTACTTTTCTGCATTAATGCTGCCATCACAGAAGTGTTAGTTACCTTTGCTGATACAACCCCATACCATGACAGACCCTGGCTTTTGGACTTATTGCTGGTAACAGTTAGGATGCTCCTTTTCGTCTTTGGTCCAGAGCACACAACATCCATTTCTTACAAAAAAATTCCTGGAATACTGATTCATCTGACCATAATACACATTTCCACTATGTGATGGTCCATCCCAGATGCCTCTGAGCCCAGAGAAGTCGACAGCACTTCTGGAAACAATTAATATTCCTGTTCCATTTTGCACAGTAAAGTTTGAACTGGCATTTGTGGACGTAACTCCATATAGTCATGCATGACAAAGGTTTGCCAAAATAATCCCGAGCCCATGTGGTTATATCAGCTATAGATGAATGATGGTTCTTGATGCAGTGCTGTCTGAGGGATCGGAGATCACATGTGTTCAGCTTAGGCTTGTGCCCTTGTCCTTTACGAATCAAAATGCTTCTATATTCCTTGAATTGTTTCATGATATTATGCACCATAGAGGGTGAAATGTCCAAATCCCTTTCTATCTTTCTTTGAGGAACATTATTTTTAAACATTTCAATAATTTTATCATGCATTTGTTGACAAACTGGAGATCCTTGACCAGTTTACTCCTCAAAGACTAGGCTTTTTCGAGATACTGATTTTGTACCAAATCATGATTACAGTCACCTGTTGACATCACCTGCTTCAAATTACATCATTATTTAATTGTTTTACCTCATTACTTGCCCTAAATTGCCCCATCTCAACTTTTTTTGGAATCTGTTGCAGGCCTGAAATGCAGGATTGGATGTATACTAACAAATGAAATGAAGTTGACCAGGCAAAATATGAAATATATTGGATTCATACTGTCTGCAATGAAATACAAGTCAAAGTACAATTAGTAAAATTGGCTTTCTTTTTTATTTGCATTTTCCGTACCTTACCAACTTTTTATGATTTGGAGTTGTATAAATAATATTATTAATTAATGTATGTATAATGTGTCATTAATTAATACATATTAATAAGTAAACGTTTTGATAAATTGCTTTAGTAGAAGAGGAATTAAACATTTTGCATTAGGATGCATCACCTCTTGTTGTTGATAAGCTTTGGTTTCTTTAGATCTACAAGGCCATTTTTGGAAATCTTCCACCTTATATCAGTAGGCTGCTGAACTAGAATTCTGGATCCTATCAAACCCACTAGAATGACTGGCTTATGCTTAAGGTCCCTTGTGTTCACTTCAAACTCAGATCAAATCCATGATCACAAACTTTCCTGCCTCAATTTGTAACTGTTTTAACTGCTTTTTGACATTATTTTATTGTAATTTTTATTGTATCATATTCCTATGCTTTCTACTATTTTTATTATCTTATATATTATGTTTTATTTGTATTTGTAATGCAGTAGTCTCAGCATTATTGAAAATGAAGGGAATGTATTTCTGAGAATTTAAATAAAGTTGAAAGAATAAATGAATGAAAATAATGATTATTTTCCCTTAACAGCACAGACCATTGTGTATTATTTCTTAATTAACTTTTCTACTGATCATTAGAAATTATACTTCAATACAGTCAAATCTTCCAGTATTAAAAAAATGAAAGTCTTAAAAATATGGCAAGTATACGTCACAGAAAACCAAGAGCCTTTTAGTTGTAATACCTTATTTAACTTAAACTAAATTGAGTGGGTGAGTGCCAGCACAAGATCATGTTTATTACATGTCCATCCCACCAAAGACACATAAAAGATTGCCTTGTTAACATAAGCCATTTTCAGTTTGCTCAGTTTTCAAATCACAGCAATCTTCTTAACTATTCACTAGTAATAAATCTTAAATATATTGTATATGCAGCATGTAAAAGATAAAACCTTTTGCATGAATTTTGCCCCAGTTTGGATTGTTCATTATTCTTATTAAAAACCCATAATGGCACAGTCAGGATTATTATTTGATGAGATGCTAATACAAAGTAACTGAGCCAAATATTTAAATTAAGGTAATGCTGGTGCTTTTACCTTCACCCCCCTCTTCACCCTCTTTGGGTTGCTGAGCCTCTTCTTCCTCCTCCATCATCATCATCATCATCTTGAAAGAATATGTTAAATTATTTTTTAATATGAAATAATTTTTTATTTAAATTTGATATATATATATAATAAAAGGTTACTGTCTTGAAAACATTAAAATAGAGTTATCCAATGAGAATTTATTGTTTATTGTCTCTAGGCTGAGAATAGTTTAGGTTAGGACTTCATTGCTGGGACAGAAGGCCATGGCAGTGTATGTACTGTATATGTAGGAAGTGACAGATAAATTAACCAATCAGATTTTGATTTATAGTGAGAGGGACCAAAAATGTATCGCCCTAGGATTTCTCGAAGGCCAACACAAGCTTAACCACAAGTTGGCGCCATCAGCACAGCAGTTAAGTAACCTTCCAGCCGGTGTAGCATTCATCAGTAGTATTAGTGAATGCTAATAAAGTGGTCAAAACAGTGCAGTGCTATTGAGAGCAAGTATCACAGGCTAAAGACCAAGAAACTAAGATTTCTGTCTCCAGATTCTTTTTCCACGCACACTCGCTACAGTATTTTTCACTCGTACTTAAGTTTCGATATGTAATTTACTTAGTTACTTTTAAAATCAACATTGACAATTACACACAACGGAGCGACCTGGCAGCCTGCCACTAATCCCTTGCAAAATCCTTTGCCCTGTTGCCTTTTTGGTGTGTCTGGCTAAGATTTGGCTGAGCCCAGCTCTAATAGTCTAATAGTAATGGTTCGCCACTTATATATATAAAAAAAAAACAGTCAAAAGTTGGACACACCTACTCATTCATAGGTCTTTCTGTATTTTTACTATTTTTTACATTGTAGAGCAATACTAAAGAAATCAAAACTATGAAATAACATATAGAACATAGATGGAATTATGTGGTGAACAAAAAAGTGTTTAAAACTGTTTGATATTTTAGATTCTTCAAAGTAGCCACCATTTACCTTGATGACGCTTTGCACGCTATTGGCATCATCATAACCAGCTTCATGAGGTAGTCAACTGGAATGCTTTTCAGTTAACAGGTGTGTCTTGGCAAAAGTTAATTAGTGCAATTTCTTGCTTTCTTAATGCATTTGAGATCAAACAGTAAATAATAAATAAGAATAATACAGTAAATAGCTCTATTCCACAACTGCAATAAGGACTGTGTCAGGATGGAATAGCCAGAACAACAAAGGTATAGCTTACTAAGATGAAAAAAAAATCTTTTTAAGATGATTTCAGATTGTAACAAATTACACTTGTAACAAATTAACTTGAAACAAACTGGAAACGGAATTTTTTTCTTGGGATGTGAATGGAGCTTTATTAATGTCACTCCACAGTAAGTGTCTTCTTTCTTATTAATATGTGCTGTCTAAAATTATGTACCAGAAATGGAAACATACATTCACACATAGCAATCCAATTGGTGTGGAATTATAATGTAGTCTTGTACAATGTAAAGTGTACACAGGAATTTGTGTTGGCTGTATCACCAAGTCACATTCTTATGTACACTGTTCATTTGGCGAATAAAGCAATTCTGATTCTGAGCCTGAGTCTTGTTTCCACTATTTGGGAGCATCCTGTAATGCCACTGCACTGTTCTTTTCTCATGTCTGCATCAGTTTGAATGACCGAATGATGATCTCATCTCATCTCATTATCTCTAGCTGCTTTATCCTTCTACAGGGTCGCAGGCCCGCCGAATGATGATGGAATGACAAACATGTTTAGAACCCTCACAGGATTTCAAGAGTTCACTTACATTCTTTTTATCTTCTGAACTTTTCTTTCTCTCCTTATTTGCCATGATAACTCCAGTTCGCAGAGTGTCGAACACTGGGTCATTGCGATTTTGCTGTCCTACACACACACACACACACACACACACACACACACACAAAATTGCAGTGCTTGTGTCTGGAGTTTAAGCTGCAGTATTTCTGGAAATGTGCGTTTTACTGTTATGTTTTATGCAGAATCTTTCAATGTCCTTAAGTTCATTTGGTCCATTATATGGCCAAAAGTATGTGGATGCCTGAATATCATGGGCATTCCTAAGCAGTTGTTCTGCTTTCACTGCTGTAACAGCCTCCACTTTTTTGAGAAGGCTTTCCGCTGGATTTTGGAGAATGGCTGAGGAGATTTATGCTCATTCAGCCACAAGAGCACAAGAGGTTAGGCACTGATGTTCAGTAAGAAGGTCTGATGCAAAGTTGTTGTTCCAATGAACCCCAACAGTGTTCTCAAAGTGGATTTGAAGTCAGGGCTCTCTGTGCAGGCCACTTGAGCTCTTTCACTCCAACCTTGATAAACCATGTCTGTATGGACCTCACTTTATGCACAGAGGCATTGTCAGGAAGGAATAGGTTTGGGCTTCTTAGTTCCAGTAAAGGGAAATCCTAACGTTACAGCATACAAGGACATTCTAGACAATTATGTGCTGTTAAGTTTGTGGCAGCAGTTTGGTGAAGGCCTTCATCTGGGTGTTGTGGTTAGGTGTCCATATATTTTGGCTATATAATGTAAGTGAGGTAAAGCCTGAATACATTAATCACTAGAATCAATTTAGACATCATTAATACTTTTAAAGGACATCTCAAGGAAGTTTTAAAAATGTGATACTCACCAGGGTTATTTATCTCCTGATCATACAAAGGGGAGCTGTATGCTCGCCTGAAACCTGGGGGCTAAGAAAAGGCAGTGATGTGTTCTAATACTATTGCCATCATGCTACAGATTCAGGCACAGAGATCTGAATGAATTTGACATATTGGTGAATGATATCTCACTATTTTGCCAAAGCATCTCTGGAATTCCACATAGGATTGGCATGCATGGTGAATACTGGTCTTGCAGTTCTTGCAGCGCAGAGCAAATTTGTTATTGACTGAAAAGAAGAGAGATAGAGGGATTAGAGTGGCAAAAAAAGCTAACCATATTCAATGTCCAAAGACAAATTAACAGTGTACTGTATCAGGACACTTGTAAATCCTTGTTGATGACTTCTTGGCAGACACACGTGTTGGTTTGCTTGCAGATTAATGTGTGTGTGTGTGTGTGTGTGTGTGTGTGTGTGTGTGTGTGTGTGTGTGTGTGTGTGTGTGTAAGCTCAGTCAAAAACATACTGAGCTACTCGTTGCAGACATGAAGTGTCTTTTAATTTAATTATGCTGTGAATGCTGTGAAGAACTAATTGTTCATTGGAAATAGTGCTCTTTTTATCCCTGGGTAAAATATTAGAATACAAAAGAAGGCATACGGGTCTACCTTTAAAATAGACATTGTAGTGAAACTGAAATGATGTCATGAATCCCTCATGATTTGCATTACAGTATGTGCTAAAAGATTAAGAACTTATTCCAGTGCTAATGACCATTTGTATTATCCTAATCACATTTCATAAAATACATACAGGCATACAGGATCATCTTTATTTTGGAAATTATATAACAGTTTAGCCGTTGTCACTGATCATACACATACACACCTGAGCTATATAAGCTATAGACCAGGACTGGTATGGAGTCTCTGTACACCAAATCATGTACAGAATAACAGAAATATATTAACCGCAGAAAGGCTGTGAAATTATGAGTTTCTCATCACATGACACAGCATTTTTGCAATACTGATCTCATGAGAGATATTTATACAGCTATTCATCTATTGTCTGGATTTTCATTCCTTACCAATATCAAGTTGTCTGTTCAGAGAAAGAAATGGGGTAATTTCCTGTTTTTTGAGGTTTTTTAAAAATTATTATTAATTTAAGTCATAGTTTCCCAAAATTTAAGCAATGTAAGCAATGTACAAGCTCAAATTTCATTTGTAGAAAGCCAATTTATTTTGATAACACATAAACTGACTCTAGACACCAGTGTCTACACCACTGTGGGGCCTGGAAAAAAAAAACAATCTGAGGTTATCCACTGTACCTCCTTGAATCACTATGCAGTAACAATGTGTGCCAAAGACTCACGGACAATCATTCGAGCACAGACATCACAGAACTTGGGTTTCTTGCAGTAGTGATCTTTGAACTTATGTGGCCTGTCATTCACTAGAACCACAGGCTCAGGAGTTGGAGGAGGGGGAGCCTCTTCTTCTTCTACTTCTTCATCATACACAAAATATACCTGAGATAGAGTCAGATAGGGAGAGAAAGGGGAAATGGTTTAAAGGTTTAATTATAGATTCTGAGACAAAATCTCTTTTATTCCTGAACCAAGATGTTGGATAGTCTAAAGATCACCATGAGATTACTCTGCATGGTATCACAGAAACAGTAAAGATTTCTGTGGATATTCTTCCTTGGAAAACTTTTGGAGTGTAGTTGCTAAGAACAGTTTGCATTCCAGTCTCCATCACTGAACAGTTAATAACTTCAGTTTGGTACAATAGACTTAAAGTTAAAGCTATAATGAATTCAGAAATGACTCTGATGCTCATACTCAAGTTCCTGTTAACACAATTAGCACTTTTTGATGATATAGTATACAGTTATAGAAGAGAAATAATTCATAATCTGGTGTCATCCAGAAGACGATGGATTCCCTTTTGAGGCTGGTTCCACTCAAGATTTCTTCATGTCATCTCAGGGAGTTTTTCCTTGCCACCATTTTCTCCGGATTGCTCATTAGGGATAAATTTATATATGTAAAGTTTATATCTGAATTTCTGTAAATTTGCTTTGTGACATTGTTTCATTGTTAAAAGCATTATATAAATAAAATTTAATTTAATTGTTTACAGTCTAAAGGATAAAACAATAATACATACAGTGTTGTCATCTTCTTTGACCACATTATCAGGCACTGGTGGGTTATCATGGATATCCAGAGAGTCCTTATCCTCAAGTCTGAAATAAACACACACAGACTTGTATTTTTTTTCTATTAACATGCGCAGTTATGGGCTGCCTATATGTTTTACACAACATGTACAAAGGCCTTGTATATGTGGGCAAAGTTTTGATTGCCTATTCTCTGTGCAACTGATACACTTTTAACAAATCAATAATTTGCATGAGGTATATATATTTTTAACACATACAGTACTAGTCAGAAGTTTGGACACACCTTCTAATTCAATGGTTATTCTTCTCATCTCATCTCATTATCTCTAGCTGCTTTATCTTGTTCTACAGGGTCGCAGGCAAGCTGGAGCCTGTCCCAGCTGACTATGGGCGAAAGGCGGGGTACACCCTGGACAAGTCACCAGGTCATCACAGGGCTGACACATAGACACAGACAACCATTCACACTCACATTCACACCTACGGTCAATTTAGAGTCACCAATTAACCTAACCTGCATGTCTTTGGACTGTGGGGGAAACCGGAGCACCCAGAGGAAACCCACGCAGACACGGGGAGAACATGCAAACTCCACACAGAAAGGCCCTTGCCGACCACGGGGCTCGAACCCAGGACCTTCTTGCTGTGAGGCGACAGCGCTAACCACTACACCACCGTGGTTATTCTTTATTTTTATTAATAAAAAGACATTTCATGTCTTAAGATAATGATCGACTGTCGTTACACTTTGCTCAGTTGAGCAGTTCTTGACATACAACCCCAATTCCATAAATTTGGGAGACTGTGTAAAATGTAAATAAAAAACAGAATATGATGATTTGCAAATCTTGGAAACCCTATATTTCATTGAAAATAATACAAAAGCAGCATATCAAATGTTGAAACTGAGAAATGTTATTGTTTTTTTGAAAAATATATGCTCATTTTGAATTTAATGTCAGCAACACGTTTCAAAAAACTTGGGATGTATACCACTGTGTTGAATCACCTCTACTTTAAACAACACTCTGTAAACTTTTGGGAACTGAGTAGACCAACTGATGTAGTTTTGAAAGAGAAATGTTGTCTCATTCTTGCCTGATATATAATTTGAGTTACTCAAAAGTTCGGGGTCTCCTTTGTCATATTTTGCGCTTCATAATGCACCAAATGTTTTAAATCAGAGACAGGTCTGGACTGCAGGCAGGCCAGTTCAGCACCCAGACTCTTTTATTACAGAGCCATGCAGTTTTAATATGTGCAGAATGCAGTTTGGCATTGTCTTGCTGAAAGAAGGAAGGCCTTCCCTGAAAAGAATTTTGTCTGGATAGCAGCATATTACTCTAAAACGTGTATATATCATTCAGCATTAATGATGCCTTCCCAGATGTACAAGCTACCCATGTCATGTGCACTAATGCACCCTCATACCATCACAGATGCTGGCTTTTGAACTGTGCACTGATAACAAGCCGGATGGTCCCTCTCCTCTTTAGCCTGGAGGATGTGGTGTCCATGATTTCTAAAAAGAATTTCTACTTTTGATTTGCCAGACCTCGGGACAATTTTCCACTTCACCTCAGCCCATCATAAAAGAGCTCAGGCCCAGAGAAGGTGGTGGTGTTTTTAGACATTATTTATAAATGGTTTAAACTTGCATTTGTGGATGCAGTAATTAACTGTTTTCACAGATGATGGTTTTCTGAAGTGGTCCTGAGCCCATACGGTGATTTTCACTACAGACACGTGTCTGCTTTTAATACAAGTATTGCCTGAGGGCCTGAAGATCACACACATCCAATGTCAGTTTTCAGCCTTGTCTCTTGTATACAAATATTTCTCCAGATTCTCCGAAACTTTTAATGATACTATGTACCATAGATGATGTGAACCCCAAATTCTTTGCAATTTTACACTGAGGAGTGTTATTATTAAATTGTTGTACTGTTTGCCCATGCAGTCTTTCACAGAGTGGTGAACCCCTCCCCATATTTACTTCTGAGAGACTCAGCCTCCCTGGGATGCTCTTATTATACCCAATCATGTTACTGGCCTGTTGCCAATTAACAAAATTAGTTTGTTTGTTTTTTAGCATTCACAACTTTTTCAATCTTTTGTTGCTCCATCCCAACTTTTTTTTTAAACATGTTGCTGACATCAAATTCAAGATGAGCATATATTTTTCAAAAAACAATAAAAATTTCTTAGTTCCAACATTTGATATGTGGTCTTTGTCTCATCTCATCTCATTATCTCTAGCCGCTTTATCCTGTTCTACAGGGTCGCAGGCAAGCTGGAGCCTATCCCAGCTGACTACGGGCAAAAGGCGGGGTACACCCTGGACAAGTCACCAGGTCATCACAGGGCTGACACATAGACACAGACAACCATTCACACTCACATTCACACCTACAGTCAATTTAGAGTCACCAATTAACCTAACCTGCATGTCTTTGGACTGTGGGGGATGTAGTATTTGTGAGGAAATAACTGCACACAGAGACAGAGCCGAGGTGAGTATGGTTTACTTGGTGGTTATGTTCTCAACACTGCTACAGGCATGCACTGCGCGCAATGGCCATTAGAGCTACCGTAAGTCTACTAGTGTTTTGCCATCATTACGGTAAATGATATTTTCTATCAACTACTACACTCCTCCCCCCCTAGATTATAACCCTTATGACTAACAACCAGCCTGCTATAACAGTCAATGCAGTGCTCACATTGTATTAAACATTTACTTACTTTAGGTACTGTACTTCATTAACATTACAGAAAGCACTATGAACTCTGAACCTTGTCACTTAACTAAATATCTCTACATAATACTTAGAGATTCAGTCTTTTTGGTGCTGTTCGCTCTCTTTCAGGATAGCGGCGTGCTGGTTGAACAGCCTGAGGTGGACCCTCAGCTGCATCTTGTTGTTCTGTCTCTTCTGCTTGTTCCTCAGGGTCCGCTGCGTACTCCAGGAAATCATTGTCATCCCTTCTGCTTGGCAAGCTTGAGGCTTTTGATGCACGCAGGTGATTAACATGCACCTTGACTTGACAATGACTAACTTGAACATCATAGGTCAGAGGTCCTCTTTGCCGCAGAATTGTTCCTGGTATCCACAGCTTCTTTGGATGTCTAAAGTCTCGAACTAACACCCTCTCCCCATGACTGAATGTCCGGAGTGTCTTTGCTCGCTTGTCATGAGCCTTCTTTTGCTGTAACTGATGCTTGACCACCACTGCAGACATGTCAGGCTTCAATAAAGACAGACGAGTGCGTGGTTGTCTCTTCAAAAACATTTCAGCTGGGGTGTGTTCCGTGACAGTGTGAGGAGTGTTTCTGTATGTGAACAGGAACTGAGCAAGCCATTGCTGAGGTGAGACAAACTGACCTTCAAGTCTAGTCCAGGCTTTCTTGAATGTTTGCACAGCTCGCTCTACTGCGCCATTGGATGTGGGATGGTAGGGTGGAGACAGAATGTGGCGCACTCCGTTATTTTTGAGAAACTTCTCAAAGTCTGCTGATGTAAATGGAGGGCCATTGTCTGACACAAGAACCTTTGGCAAGCCATATGATGCAAAGAGGTTCCGGAGAAGTTGCGTAGTCTTCTCAGCTGATGTCTGATGTATAGGCAGTACTTCTAGCCACTTTGAGTAGACATCTACTACCAGTAGGTAGTGTTGCTTATTGATTTCAGCGAAGTCGACATGCACTCTCTCCCATGGTGAAGTAGCCCATGACCAAGGATGGAGGGGTGCTGCTGCAGGTCTGTTCAGCGTGGTCTCACATGCAGTGCACTGACCTACATAAGTCTCTATCTCTTGATCTATTCCAGGCCACCACAGGAAACTTCTGGCTAGTGCCTTCATCCTTGTCATTCCTGGATGTCCATCATGCAGATCTGACAGAAGCCTCTGTCTGTACTTCAGTGGTATGATGACACACGACCCCCAGAGAATACATCCCTGGTCTGTAGACAACTCGTCCTTCCTCAGATGGAATGGTTTCAGATCTGGGTTAGGCACAAACTTTGGCCATCCTGACAATGTCAAATCAAGGACCCTGGAGAGGATAGGATCGTGTCTGGTCTCTGTGGCAATGTCATTTGCTGAAACAGATAATTCATCCACATTTGACACACAGAACACTCCATCATTGTTGACACTCTCATCTGTGTCACCCTTGCATGGGAGACGTGACAATGCATCTGCATTGGCATGATCACTAGATCTTCGGTACTGGATGTCATAATCATAAGCTAACAGAATCAAAGCCCAGCGTTGCACGCAGAGAGCAGTCAGAGTGGGTACTGCAGATTTAGGGCCAAGAATTGTCAACAGTGGTTTGTGGTCTGTCAACAGCACAAACTTTCTTCCATAGAGATACTTATGGAACTTTTTGACACCAAATATTATGCTCAATGCTTCTTTTTCGATTTGAGCATAATTTTGCTCACTTGGTGAGAGTGTCCTAGATGCAAAAGCAATTGGTTGCTCTTCACCGGATGGTAGCACGTGAGAAATTACTGCTCCGACACCATATGGACTGACATCACAGGCAAGCCTGAGCAGTTTCTCAGGATCGTAGTGCACTAGGTATTTGCTGTTTAGGAGACGCTGCTTGCATCCCTTGAATGCATCTTCACATTAAGGAGACCACTTCCATGGTGTGTCTGCTTGAAGCAGTTGGTGAAGTGGGTGCAGCAGTGTGGACAGGTTTGCCACAAATTTTCCATAGTAGTTAAGCAGCCCCAAAAACGATCTTAGCTCGGTCACATTCTGAGGAGCTGTGGCATTCACTATGGCATCCACTTTACTTGCTGTTAGGTGTAGACCCTGTGCATCAATTCTGTACCCAAGGTACTCCACTGAGTCCTGAAGGAATGCACACTTTGATTGCTTTATTCTCACTCCATATCTTTCCAGTCTTGTCATGACTTGATCCAATATTTTCAGATGTTCTTCCTTGGTAGATGCAGACACCAGGATGTCATCCATAAAGCACATGACCTTGTCCATTCCGTGCAGTATTTGGTCCATAGTGTGTTGAAACACTGCTGGAGCTGTAGAGACACCGTAGGCTAGACGATGGTATCTGAAGAGGCCCTTGTGTGTGTTTATGGTAAGGTACTGCTCTGACTCTGGGTCTAACTGCAGTTGTTGATACGCGAAAGACAGGTCGATCTTGCTGAACACTGTCCCGCCAGCCAGCGTGGCAAACAAATCCTTCGCATTTGGAAGAGGATATTCTTCTGGCAGTATGCATCTGTTCACAGTAACTTTATAGTCACCACACAATCCCACTGCTTTGTCTTTCTTTGGTACTACGACAATAGGCGCAGCCCACTCACTCCTTTCCACTTGAGTGACAATGCCGTTTCTCTCAAGGCGCTCTAGCTCTTTTTCCACTGCTTCTCGTAATGCATAGGGCACTGGTCGTGGCTTGTGGAAGATTGGCTTGGCATTGCTTTGCACTCTGATGGTTGCTTTAAAGTCTTTTATCTTTCCATAGCCTTCTTTGAACAGATCTTTGTGCTTTCCAATGATGCCTTGCAGTGAGAGCTGGTCATCTCCCTTGCTTTCGTCAATCCTAAAGATTGTTGCCCAGTTCAGCTTTATCTTCCGCAGCCCATTCCTTCCTAGCAATGGTGGTTTATTGCCCTTCACCACGACAAGAGGCAGTCTCCACTCCTGTCCCTCATGTTTCACTGGTACTATGATTTTTCCAAGCACAGGTATTGCATCTCCTGTGTATGATGACAGATGAATGGCTGCAGGTTGCAGAGGGCAGCTCTTCAGTTGCTCCCCATAAAGAGACTCTGGGATCAAGGACACTGATGCTCCAGTATTCACTTGCATTTTAACTGGCTTTCCCAACACCTCTAATTCTGCAAAAATTCCATCTTTTCCTCCTTGAGCAATGTACACTGTGTACAGGCCCAGCTCATCATCCTTGCAGTCATCTGAGTCATCAGTTTCGCCATTTGCAGTTACCATTTGAGCTTTATCACTTTTCATTTTCTTGCAGACTCTTTTTAGATGTCCAACCTTTCCACAGCCGTGGCAGGTTTCAGTGCGGTAGTAGCATTCATTTGGCTGGTGATTGTCTTTGCCACATCTATAGCATTACTGCTTTTTGTCTTTGGAGAAACGCTGCTTGTCTCTTACATCCCCCTGGTGGTTTTGTCGTGAATTGCTTGTCTTTTGTTTTTCCACTTTTCATTTGCAGCATTGGAGACTTTATGTACTTCCCCTTTTGGTTTTTCAACATGCTCCCTCATTTCCTTAGTGTCTTTATACGCCAATTCAAGAGCAAGCGCGGTATCACAGGCCTTTTTGAAAGTAAGATCCTTAATTGTCAGAAGTCGCTTGTGATATTCATCCCCTAAGAGGCCACAGACAAACTGATCTCTCAGTGCATCATTCAAAAACTGTCCAAATTCACAAGTGCTTGCTAATTTCTTCAGTGCAAGAATGTATTCAGTCACTGTTTCATCTGGCTTTTGCTGTCTTTTGTAAAATCTAAAGTGCTCCGCAATCAAAATTGGCTTTGGCTTGAAATGCAGAGACAAGGCACTTGTGAGGTTTTGATAAGTTGAATCTGAAATTTTCACTGGAGCAATCAAATTCTTCAATAGTCCATATTCAGTAGGGCCCAAGACACTCAAAAACACATCAATTTTCTTTTCTGCTTGGATTTCATTAGCTGACAGCCATCTTTCAAACCGTTCCAAATAGGAATCAAAATCCTCTTTCTTACTGTCAAATTCTGGCACTTTTCCTATCATTGCCATTTTCTTTTACTTTACAGTTTCCTCACTTCTAGTATAATTCTTCAATTTACTCTTTGCTGAACTCCGTTTTCAATGTGCAGTCTATTCCTTTGTCTCTTCAAGACACGTTTCATTTCAATTCAAGGACTCACCACAGGGTGTCACTCTCGCACTTCCAAACAGCTATTTTCTTGCTAAGCATAGTTGGAACAATAGTTAGCCGGTTTCAGTTTCTTCCAAACTCAAAAACAGACGAACGGCTTCAGTTAGGATGAGTGTCAATCACTGGAAGTTTTCTTCACTCATTACTGTTGTGGATTCTTCAACTTGTGACCCTTGTCGCCACTGTAGTATTTGCGAGGAAATAACTGCACACGGAGACAGAGCCGAGGTGAGTGTGGTTTACTTGGTGGTTACGTTCTCAACACTGATACAGACATGCACTGCGCGCAATGGCCATTAGAGCTACCGTAAGTCTACTAGTGTTTTGCCATCATTACGGTAAATGATATTTTCTATCAACTACTACAGGGGAAACCGGAGCACCCAGAGGAAACCCACGTGGACACGGGGAGAACATGCAAACTCTGCACAGAAAGGCCCTCGCCGGCCACAGGGCTCGAACTCGGACCTTCTTGCTGTAAGGCGACAGCGCTAACCACTACACCACCGTGCCGCCACTGAAAATTGTCATATTCTGTTTTTTTATTTATGTTTTACACAGTCTCCCAAATTTATGGAATTGGGAATGTAATGTGGATTAGTTGTGGAATAGGGCTATTTACTGTATTTTGATTATTTACTATTTACTGTTTGATCTCAAAGGCATTAAGAAGGCAAGAAATTAACTTTTGATAAGGCACACCTGTTAACTGAAAAGCATTCCAGGTGACTACCTCATGAAACTGGTTAAGATAATGCCAATAGTATGCAAAGTGTCATCAAGGTAAACAGAGGCTACCTTGAAGAATCTAAAATATCAAATACATTTTGTTTTTTTAACACTTTTTTTGTTTACCACGATTCCATATATGTTCCATATATTATTACATAGTTTTAATGTCTTCAGTATTGTTCTACAATGTAGAAAATAATCAAAATAGAGAAAAACTTATAAATGAGTAGGTGTGTCCAAACTTTTGACTGGTACCGTATCTAAAAGTGATAACTTTTTAAAATGCCATATAATTACAACCCCATTTCCAGAAAAGTTGGACTATTTTCCAAAATGCAATAAAAACAAAAATATGTGATTTGTTAATTTGTATGAACCTTTATTTAACTGACAAAAGTACAAAGAAAAGATTTTCAATAGTTTTACTGACCAACTTAATTTTATTTTGTAAATATAAACAAAGTTAGAATTTGATGGCTGCAACACAAAAAAAGTTGGGACAGAGGCAAAATAAAACTGAAAAGTTCATAGGATATTCAAGTAACACCATTTTGGAAAATTCCACAATAAGCAGGTTAATTGCTATCATGACTGGGTATAAAAGGAGAATGCACCAAAGGCTCAGTCTTTGCAACCAAGGATGGGTCATGGCTCACTCCTTTGTGCCAAAATTCATGAGAGAATTGTTCATCGATTCAAAAAAGAACATTTCATAATGCAACATTTTAGGTATTTCAAAATCTACAGTACATAATATTGTGAAAAGACAAAAGGAATTTGGAGACATTTCAGTGCATAAAGGGCAAGGTTGGAAACAACTGTTAAATGTGCATGACCTTCAAGCTCTCAGGCAGCACTGCCTGAGAAACCATCATGCTAATGTGACAAATATAGCCACACAGGCTCAGGAGTACTTCGGAAAACTGTTGTCACTTAACACAGTCTGCCACTGCATCCAGAAATGCAACCTGAAACTGTATTATGCAAGGAGGAAGCCATTCATCAATTCTATGCAGAAATGCTGCTGATTTCTCTGGGCCTGAACTCATCTCAGATGGTCCGAAAGACAGTGGAAACATGTGCTGTGGTTAGATGAGTTCACATTTCAGCTTGTTTTCTGGAAAACTAGACGTTGAGTTCTCAGTGCCAAAGGTGAACATGACCATCCAGTTTGTTATCAAAGAAAGGTGCAAAAGCCACCATCTGTGATGGTATGGGGAGCATCAGTACCCACAGCATGAGTGAGTTGCATGTATGTGAGGGTACCATTGATATATTGGGGCTTATATTGGGATTTTAGAGAGACATATTCATCAAGGCAACATCTCTTCCCTGGAAGCCCATGCTTATTTGAGCAAGACAATGCCAGGCCTCATTCTGCATGGGCTACAACAGCATGGCTTCGTAGACACAGAGTGCATGTGCTTGACTGGCCTGCTGCCAGTCCAGATCTGTGTTCTACTGAGAATGTATGTGACATCATGAAGAGGAGAATCAGACAGCAGCCATCATGGACTGTTAAGCAGCTGAAGTCTTGTATCAAGCAAGAATGGATAAAAATTCCAATTGCAAAACTGCAACCATTAATATCCTCAGATCCCATATGATTACAAAGTGTTATTAAAGGAAAGGTGATGTAATACAATGGTAATAATGCCTCTGACCCAACTGTGTGTGTGTGTGTGTGTGTGTGTGTGTGTGTGTGTGTGTGTGTGTGGCAGGCATCAAATTTTAACTTTGTTTATATTTACAAAATACTTTTAAGTTGGTCATTAAAACTATTGGAAATCTTTTCTTTGTACTTTGGTCAGTTAAATAAAGGTTCACATGAATTAAGAAAATCACATATTTTGGGGTTTATTGCATTTTGCAAAATATCCCAACTTTTCTTGAATATAAAGGTTTACATGAATTAACAAAATCACATATTTTGGGGTTTATTGCAGTTTGCAAAATATCCCAACTTTTCTGGAAATGGGGTTGTGTCAATTATTTTGCATAATCCCTCATTAATATACAGTACATACAGTTAAATTCAGTTCATTACATGCAATAAACTGTTTATTTCCAATCAGTAGGCAAGGCCATAACAAGTGTCAAACATTTAGTGTGTTGCAGAAATCTGTCAGTTGAAAACCAATTTCTGATTGTATCTTAGAAGGCAAGTCACTGTTTTCAGGACATCGCTGTTTTCATGTCAAATTTAACAACTGGAGATGTGAAACTATGTGAGAGGTTTTAAAAAAACTTTCTGAAACTATAACAGGCTCTGAACATTGGTTTCTTTATCGCAAGTTATGTCCATGTACATAAGAAATTGTAGAAAGTGGAAAGTTTTCAATTGACTTTTTAATGCCATTGAGATTTTATAGTACTCAAAGCTGCTGTACCTAATCATTGTAGCCAAAAATTAAATAGTTGAATCTTTTATTAAAACAGCACTTTTCTTCACAGGCCAGGGTCAAGCCAAATGTTCCCACAAGCCAGGTGCCCTTTTTTATTTTATTTTTTAAATATCTTTTTAAAAAATATTTATTTCCTTTACTTATTTTTGAGGGGCGGCACGGTGGTGTAGTGGTTAGCGCTGTCGCCTCACAGCAAGAAGGTCCTGGGTTCGAGCCCCGTGGCCGGCGAGGGCCTTTCTGTGTGGAGTTTGCATGTTCTCCCCGTGTCCACGTGGGTTTCCTCCGGGTGCTCCGGTTTCCCCCACAGTCCAAAGACATGCAGGTTAGGTTAACTGGTGACTCTAAATTGACCGTAGGTGTGAATGGTTGTCTATGTGTCAGCCCTGTGATGACCTGGCGACTTGTCCAGGGTGTACCCCGCCTTTCGCCCGTAGTCAGCTGGGATAGGCTCCAGCTTGCCTGTGACCCTGTAGAAGGATAAAGCGGCTAGAGATAATGAGATGAGATGAGACTTATTTTTGAGACATTGCAAAGTATACTGAAGAAAAAACAGCAACGTATAATGACATAAACATTTATTGATGTGTTTGTGTTTGTATTTTTGTCTTTGTACTATATTCAGGGTAAACCAATTTTGGAGATCAAAGTGAAGTCTCAAATAAACTAATTATAAATATTATACATTTTTAAAAATGACATTTGCCAATTTTTTTATTTAGTTTAATGTTGTCTGGGAAATAATGCACTTGGTCATCACCATACATTAAAATAATAAATTGAAATTGTTATAGAACCTCAAATGTATCTAATAAATTGCTGAAACAATTACTTTTATGGCTCAGATAAATTATATTTCTTTCTTATTTGATTTACTTTCTTTCTAGATGGGGTGCCATTCTTATATTCTTCCCATTTTTATCTAATTTGAATTCAATGACACAAATGACCAATCAAATAATTTTTTTTAATGATTGTGTATGTTTCTTCAAGTTTCCCAAACAAATATATTTTATTATGATCTACTTGCTATCTAACATTTTTTTGACTGTACAAGTCCACCCCCCCCCACCATTTTTTTTTTTTTACAGTCTTGGAATTAGCAGGTAATGTACTGCATTATTAGTGTTACTAATTTAAAGACCTGCCTTGACTTGCTTCTGTGATTAGTGATGAACTTCAGTCTTGCTATTTTCAAGATTTGATCTTGGCGCCTTTCATAAATGTTTCAATAATGTTAAGAAATATGCTATTTGGGGCGGCGCGGTGGTGTAGTGGTTAGCGCTGTCGCCTCACAGCAAGAAGGTCCTGGGTTCGAGCCCCGGGGCCGGCGAGGGCCTTTCTGTGTGGAGTTTGCATGTTCTCCCCGTGTCCGCGTGGGTTTCCTCCGGGTGCTCCGGTTTCCCCCACAGTCCAAAGACATGCAGGTTAGGTTAACTGGTGACTCTAAATTGACCGTAGGTGTGAATGTGAGTGTGAATGGTTGTCTGTGTCTATGTGTCAGCCCTGTGATGACCTGGCGACTTGTCCAGGGTGTACCCCGCCTTTCGCCCATAGTCAGCTGGGATAGGCTCCAGCTTGCCTGCGACCCTGTAGAAGGATAAAGCGGCTAGAGATAATGAATGAATGAATGAATGAATATGCTATTTGTTTATTTGCAAATCTCCTACAGTGTCCTCTGAAAGTATTGGAATGGCAAGGCCAATTCTTTTGTTTTTGCTATACACTGAAGGTATTTGATTTAGAGATTAAAAAAAAAATGAATATGAGATTATCAGAATTTCAGCTTTCATTTCCTGATTTTTACATCCAGATGTGTTAAACAACTTATAACATGGCAACTTGGTGGCAGACAACCCAATTTTTAGGTGAGCAAGAGTATAGTAAAAGACAGCCTTAAAGTAAGTTATATTAATATTTGGCATTACCAAATGGTTTGTGATGCTTTCCCAGGCTTATACTGTACTATTGGTGGTGGTAGTGGTGTTTTTTGTTTGTTTGTTTGTTTGTTTGTTTTGGGGGGTGTTCCTCCCTTCAGTCTCCTCTTCTGGAGGTAAAATGCATAATCAAATGGGTTAAGGTCTGGTGATTGACTTGGCGAGTCCAAAATCTTCCACTTTCTTCCCCTTGGTGAAGTCCTTTTTTGTGTTGGCAGTGTATTTTGGGTTATTGTTTTGATGCCTGATGAAATTCCTCCCAGTTAGACTGAGTGCATTTCTCTGTAAAGCAGACAGAATGTTTCTGTAAACTTCTGAATTCATTCTGCTACCATCATGAGTTGATTCATCAGTAAAGACTAGTGAGCCTGTTCCAGAATCAGTTATAGAGATCTTGCATGTGACGTCACAGCCGATCCAGATTGTGACAGACGCCATCGTGTTGGTCAAACGCCATATTCCGCCTTCTACTTCTGCTTTTACTTCTACCTTTTCCTCTGGAAAACCCTACTATATACAATTCTACTACAACGGCTGCGGCTACAAGCTCTCCCTACCTGTGCACGTTTTTTATGTTTTTTGTGTGTATTTTTGCGTGTTGTTCGTCTGTACCAGACTTCAATATCCACTACAACCGTATGGACTTACTGGACATTGGTTTCCAGCAGAAAATGATGGTTTGTAGCGATTTCCATCGCATGCACAACATTCCGGACGAGAAAAAAAAAAAACATTCCAGACGAGACCAGATTGCGAGACCAGCGGGGTCTCCGTGGATTGTTATCGGAAGCAAAGCGAAGGAGGCAGCGCCGGGAGCCGAAGCAAAAGCGAGGCTGCAGGCAGAGCCGGCCTGTTGACTAAGCTCAGAAAACAGCTACTCAAACCTCCACTGCCAAGCCTCTACCTCTCCAATGCCAGATCCATGTAAACAACACGGACAATTTGGAATTACCTTATTCTATAATCGGCTGGTCAGTGCTATACTCAATACTTAAGTGACTTACCCATCCAGTGAGGATCATTTTCTTGTTTACAAGATACCACATCTGAGTCGCTGACAAATCCTGAATTTCTGTAAAGATAACTGTCCAGAGATTTATAAGCACGCAGTGCTTCACCACTGAACAGCGAGGGAAAGTTTATGAGGTAATCATACACGTCTGGGTATTCCGCTGGCAGTTCAAAATCCGGTCGTGAAAACTCCGTCCGGAAAGCCATAAGGGTCACAAATCTGTAGATCGTTTATTTTAGACATATATCTAGTTATCTGTTCATTAGAAAAATGAGCCGTGTAGTCCGTCGGTTGAAATTGATCCATTCTGTACACGAGTGCAGCAGTATTCAGCGGTGTTTTTGACCGACACGATGGCGGTTGTGTACTTTCCGGTCACGTGACTGCAAGATCTCTATATAGGCCACTACCTCCAGGACACTACCTCCACTGTGCTTAACTGATGAGATTGTATGTTTTGGATCATGAGCAGATCCTTTCTTTCGCCATACTTTGGCCTTTCTGCCACTTTGGTAGAGGTTAATCCTGGTTCAGAACATTTGTGACTCATCTCTGTATTTCTTTGAATTCCTGGCCTTCCTATTCTGACTGTTGATGAGTGGTTTGCATCTTGTGGTATGGCCTCTATACTTCTGCTCCCAAAGTCTTCTTTGAACAGTGGATTGTGACACTTTCACCCCTGCCCTATGGAGGTTGTTGGTGATGTCACTGACTTTTTTTTTTTTTTGGGGGGGGGGGGGGTTCTTTTTCTTCATGGCTCTCACAATGTTTGTCATAAACTGCTGGTGCTTTCCTTGGCCGACCTGTTTGATATCTGGTTGTTAGCACAACAGTGGTTTATTTATTTTTCAGAATAGTCTGAATTGTTGTATAGGCTATGCCCAATGCTTGTGCAATGGCTTTGATGGATTTTCCCCTTTCCCTCAGCTTCAAAATAGCTTGCCTGTAGACAGCTGTCTGGTGTTCATATTGGTTTATCCCTTTTAACAACAAATGCAGTCTTCTCAGATGAAACCCAGGACTAAAACCAAGAATAGATATTCAGAGCTGTTAAGTGTTAACTAAACAGTCAGTCTAACAGGGCAAATCTGGACAACAAGAAATGCCTGTCAGTCACATACTTTTGATCACTTGAAAATCGCATGGGTTCAAACAAAAGGTGCCATGTTCGAAGTTGTTTAACACATGTAGATGTAAATATCAGGAAATGAAAGCTGAAATTCTCATCCGTTGTCTCATATCTTTTGGTCTCAAAATCAAATGTCTTCAGTGTATATCAAAAACAGTAGAATTGTCCTTGCTGTTGGAATACTGTACTATGTACACAGAATATGCCAAGTGCTTTGTTCAAGAAAGAAAGTAAGAAAGAAAAAAGACTACTTACTGATCATACTGAGCCATGGTGCAGTATGGACTTTGGTAGTGAGTAGAATCTGTGGCTGAAGTATAAGATAATAACACACACACACACGTTTGTCTCACTATCCTTGTGAGGACCTTCCATTGACATTATTATTAATGCAGTTAATTAACACTTATGCCTGCACCTAAACCTAATCCTAACCTTAAGTTCAACAAGGAAAAGGAAACTTTTTAACAAAAACAATGTCAAACATGTCAGATTTTACTATACTTGTGAGGACATTTGGTACTCAGTAGTATATAAAATCATGCAAACGCATGTGCACACGCGCATGCGTGCACACACACACACACACACACACACACACACACACACACACACACACACACACACACACACACACACAACCAACTGCTACACACAGACAGACAAACCTCTGCCTCAGCTAGGCTAAATTTGAATCTCCTGCCAGACAGAGTTAAAGCAGTCAATATAAATTACACTTCAAGCACATGTATTCTCTAAATAAATACAAGCAAACTTTGCCCAAATGTTTGTCATACAGTATTTTCAGTGAAGGTTCTACTATGGCTTTTATTACGTACATATATACAAACCCACAGATACACACATTTAAAACAAAACAAAACAAAAAAACAGCAGACCAAAGTTACATACCTTCTGGGGCAGTAAACCCCAGGTGGCAGAATAAGTTTTGTTTGTTTGATTTTAAACCAAAACTACCACAGCAAGATAATCAAGTCCCTAAAGTCCAGTCCAGTGGTGGCTGTAACTGTAAATATCCCCTCTGACTGTATGTGAACGATAAACCACAGTTGTTCTCCTGATCATTAAAATAGGCATATGTCTGTGTGCGTGTCTGTCATATTGAGTGGTTCAGACAGGTGAATGCCTCAGATGGCGGATGACGAAGAGTAATAAGATACTTGCTAACTCTATCACTGTCTGTCTCTCTTTCCCTCCTCTAACACAGAGAGAGAGAAAGAGAGAGACCTAAACGGAGTTAAATCTGTAAATTAATGCAGAGCTTTACAAAAAATTCTAAAATAACTGGTGAAACAGTTTACATCTATTTGGCAACCACAAATCTAATCCATGCAGTATTTAGCCATAGACATAGATCTAGGTAGGGATGTGGGGACATGTCCCTACCAGCTTTCATGAAATATGCCAACCAACATTTTGCCATTTTTTTTCTCTTCCCCTTTATTTCTATTGTTTTTAATTTATCTTATCTATATATTTTTATACTCACAACGACCTAAGGTACATAAGAATTTCACTGTAATTACTTGTAATTATATGTGACAAATAAAACTTGAACTTGAACTTAATAGAGGGTAAATAAAACAATTGGTTTGACCCCTGAAAGTGTGCTGTGGTATCTGTCACCAAGATGTTAACAGTAGATCCTTTAAGTCCTATAAGTTGCAAGGTGGGGCTTCCATGGATCGGACTTGTTTGTCCAGCACATTTCACAGATGCGCAATCAGATTGAGATCTGGGGAATTCGGAGACCAAGTCAACACCTTGAACTCTTTGTGCAGTTCCTCAAACCATTCCTGAACAATTTTTTTGCAGTGTAGCAGGGTGCATTATCCTGCTGAAAGAGGCCCCTGCTATTAAGGAATACTGTTGCCATGAAGGGTTGCACTTGGTCGGCAACTATGTTTAGGTAGGTGGTATATGTCAAAATAACATGAATTCCAGCACCCAAAATTTCCCAGCAGATCATTGCCCAGCTCATCACACTGCGTTTGCTGACTTGCCTTCTTCTTAGTGCCATCTCTTCCCCAAGTAAGTGACGCACAAGTACTTGACCATCCACAAGAGAAGAAAATGTGATTCATCAGATCAGTCCACCTTCTTGCATTTCTCCATCATCCAATTCTTATGCTCACATGTCCATTGTAGGCATTTTTGGTGGTGGACAGGATCAGCATGGACACTCTGACCAAGCTGTGATGCACTATGTGTTCTGACACCTTTCTATCATAACCAGCATAATCCTTTTCAGCAAATTTTGGAAATTCAAATGAACAGGGATGAACAAGACTCAGTACTTTGGGTTTTAGAGAACTGGCATGACTTTACAATGGATCAGAGGTTGCACTAGAACTCAGGAAAGCACAACCTTGGCAGGGAGTGGTAATGTCCTGAGCCTGAACACCTCCTTCCATTCTCCCATCAACTGATCATGTTCAAATAATGCTGCTGAAAAATCATTGAACTTGATTTTATCCAGTCCATGGACATGACATGACCCTAGTGATTACTGATCGGCTGTTTCAGTGTCACCTGTGAAAAAAATCAATCGTGTTTTAGAAAAGAAAAGAAAAAACATCCACTGCTTCATAGTAACAAGTAACGAGGACCTTGATGTAAATGTACTGGAGTAAAAAGTACGATATTTGTCTTTCAAATGTAGTGAAGTTAAAGTCATAAGTTTCTGAAAAAAATAATACTCAAGTAAAGTACAGATACTCAAAAAGTGTACTTAAGTACAGTACTCAAGTAAATGTACTTCGTTACTGTCCACCTCTGATCATGTGGCTATACTGGTTTGCAACATTTCTGGTGAACATTATGTTTAATGGGGTTAATAGAGACTGCAGTGAGAGTGCTCACTGTTTCTGCATGTCTGTTAGTCTGTGGAGGCATGGTGGGTTGAACATGGTTCATAGATTCATAATGGTGGAGCTGAAGCCTTTCCACATGCATTTACAGATAATATAAGGACAGACGGGCACACCACCAATACAGATTTGGTCCATATGACATCTTTTTTTTCTATTAATTTTACCAGCCTTTTTTCCATGAGCGTGAGCACTGTCCCAATTATGTTTCTGATTACACCAAGCATTCAAACTATGCTTCATGTAGTCAAAATCCCAGCTGGGATTTCCCAGCTTATCATATACCATTAAACCAGCGCTTAACAAATGGTTCTCGTCAAAAGTACTGTCTCTAGGATAAGGTTTCCATTGTGGTTGAGTCTCCGTCCATCCGGCCAAATTATCAACGAAAGGTTACACAAAATAGCCAAAGCTCTTATCACACATGAATTGATTTGGAGTCCTATCTTCAGTGTTGGACTGACTACTTCCACCCATTTTTACACACACAAAAGACACATGAGGAGAATTTCCTAGGCTGAGTAAGGTAAAATATCAACAAATTACAATCTTGGGAAATAATTTCCAGGTTTGAGTGTCTAGACCTCTCAGCCTATCTCTGGGAACACCATTGACACCATCTCTACACAGTATATGGCAGCTTTAGAATATATGTGGTTGAGTAAGACTCAACAACCTTCTTCTTACCTAGAAACACTTGGACAAATCAAACAAATCAAATCAGACAGATCAAATTGGATAGATCAAATCACAGTCCCTTCCAGTTGGCCCTAGGAAACACCATAGGACTATTTATATGATTAATGTATGTGTGTGACTGGGATAATCAAAAACTACCATCCAATCAGCCCTAGGAAACATCATAGGACTATTTATACGATCAATGTATGCGTGCGATTGGGATAACCAAAAACTACTTCATCCAATCAGCCCTAGGAAACACCATAGGACTATTTATATGATCAGCGTATGTGTGCAAATGGGATAACCAAAAACTACTTCATCCAATCAGCCCTAGGAAACACCATAGGACTATTTATATGATCAGCGTAGGTGTGCAAATGGGATAACCAAAAACTACTTCATCCAATTAGCCCTAGGAGACACCATAGGACTATTTATATGATCAGCATGTATGCAAATGGGATAACTAAAAATTACTTCATCCAATCAACCCTAGGAAACACCATAGGATTATTTATACGATCAGCATATGTGTGCGAATGGGATAACCAAAAACTACTTCATCCAGTTGGACCTAGGAAACACCATAGGACTATTTATATGATCAGCGTATGTGTGTGAATGAAATAATCAAAAACTACTTCATCCAATCGGCCCTAGAAAACATCATAGGACTATTTATACAATGCACGTATGTGTGAGATTGGGATAACCTGCTTTTTACCAGGTTGTGGACTGTCCAACAAGGAACAACAGGACAAACGACTTGCTGTATGCTAATGTGAGGGATGCATACAGAGTCACACCCCTCCCCCCACTAAGGAAGTCTGACCATAATCTGGTTTGTCTACAGCCAAAGTACACCCCTCTGGTCCAAAGGCAGCCTGCAACAACTAGCTCCATCAGGAGGTGGTCCCCTGAAATGGAAGATGCCCTCAGAGACTGTTATGACACCACGGACTGGGATGTGCTGCTTAGCCCACACTGTGAGGACATAGAGAGGCTGACACACTGTCTGACGGATTACCTCAACTTCTGTGCAGACGTGGTCTCCCCCACTAAGACTGTACGGTGTTACCCTAATAACAAGCCATGGGTAACACAGGAAGTCAAAGCTGTCCTCAACAGGAAGAAGGCTGTCTTCAGGAGCAGGGACAGGGAGGCGATGAAAGCAGCACAGCAGGAGGTGAAACGCTGTGTGAGGGAAGCTAAGGACAGCTACAGGAGAAAGGCGGAGCAGAAGCTGAAGGAGAACAGCATGAGGGAGGTCTGGGAAGGTATGCAAACCATCACAGGCCACAATACAAAGAACAGAGTCATAGGGGGGGACAGTGGAGAGGGCAAATGAGCTGAATGACTTTTTCAACTGGTTCAACCAGTCCACATCCCCCCCACACTCCCCCTCACTGCAGCCATCTCTCCTTCTTCCCTCAATACACCTCCCCCCAGCTATTGCAGCAGCCCCCTCTTCCTCCTCCCCTACCTCAACACAGATTCCTTCACGCATCACTGCAGACCAAGTCAGAGGTCAACTGAGGATGCTTCACCTCAGGAAAGCAGCAGGCCCGGATAAGGTGTGTCCTCGACTACTGAAGACCTGCGCTGCTGAACTGGGTGAACCACTCCAATGTATCTTCAACCTCAGCCTGCAGCTGAGGAGAATGACCACCCTCTGGAAGACATCATGCATCATTCCAGTTCCTAAGAAGAACCAGCCCAGAGAGCTGAACGACTTCTGACCGGTGGCACTCACTTCACATCTGATGAAGACGTTGGAGCAGCTCTTCCTCAGCCTCCTCAGACCCCAGGTGCAACACGCCCAGGACTGTCTGCAGTTTGCGTACCAGGCAGGTGTTGGTGTGGAAGACGCTATCCTTTACCTGCTACACTGAGCCCACTTGCATCTGGATAAGGGAAATGGCACAGTGAGGATCCTCTTTTTGGACTTCTCGAGCGCCTTCAATGCCATCCAGCCCCTTATGCTTCAGGACAAACTGAACAGGATGCAAGTGGACCCTTGCCTGGTCACCTGGATCTCCAGCTACCTTACCGACAGGCCGCAGTACGTCAGGCTGAAGGACATCATGTCTGACACTGTGATTAGCAGCACCGGAGCACCCCAGGGCATGGCGCTGGCCCCTCTTCTCTTCACCACGTACACTGCGGACTTCTGCTGCAACTCAGAGATGTGTCACATTCAGAAGTTTGCCGATGACACAGCCATAGTGGGGTGTATCAGGGACAACAGAGAGGAGGAGTATAGGAGCCTGGTGAGGGACTTTGCCATTTGGTGCAATAGGAATCATCTGCAGCTCAACACCTCGAAGACCAAGGAGCTGGTCATTGACTTTGGGAGGTCCAGACCAAGGTCACGACCAGTTCTGATTGAAGGAGTCGAGGTGGAGGCTGTGGATTCTTACAAGTACCTCGGGCTGTGGCTGGACAGCAAGCTGGACTTGACTTGCAATACCAACCACCTTTACAGGAAGGTACAGAGCAGGCTGTACTTCCTGAGGAGGCTGCAGTCTTTTAACATCTGCAGGAAACTCCTGTGGACGTTCTATCAGTCTGTGGTTGCCAGTATCCTGTTTTACACCATGATGTGCTGGGGGGACAGCACATCCAAGAAGGATACATCCAGGCTGGACAAATTGATCAGGCGGATCGACTCTGTGGTCAGCATGAAGCTGGACTCTATGGTGACAGTGGCAGAGAAGAGGACTATGGACAAACTACTGAACATCATGGACGATGCTAGTCTCCCTCTGCACACCATCATCAGCAACCAGAGGAGTCTGTTCAGTGACAGAATGCGCCTTCCCAAGTGCAGGACTAATGCCGCTTTTCCACTACCAATGCGGCTGAGTTGGGCTGAGTCGAGCTGAGTGGGGCTGTTGGAGTTGCATTTCGACTACAACCGCGCTGAACTGTGCTGGCTGGAAGTGGGTGGACACATTGGGTGGAGTTAGCGAAAGTGGGTGGACGTCACGTGATGTCGTTAGGCGGCGCAAACAGTGACATCAGTGACCTTTTAAGTGGTAGTCTCACGACCCGGATAGTAAACAATAAACATGGAGGACATGGAGTCGTTAGTGTTGCTGGTCTTGATGCTGTGGCTTGTTGTCACCGACAACGCCAACAGATACTGGCAAGAGCGTATAGATGAGGAGAGGCGCATAAGGCTTCAGAAATTCTCGTAATTCTTCTTCTTCCGGGTTTACGATGTTTACAGATCCCAGCGTGCTCGCGGGGCGTGTGAGGACACTCCTCCTCACCAATCAGTGCACAGGGGAGTGTCTCCTCACGCCCCTAGCCCCACTCGGCTCGGTTTGGCTCGCTTCAGCCCCACTCCAAAACCGTGCGAGTTTTGGGTGCTGAGCAGGGCTGAAGCGAGCTTAGTCGCGCCGCTCTGAGGTAGTCGAAACGCGAGCCGTGTCGGGCTGAAGTGAGCTGAAGCGAGCTGAAGTGAGCTGAAAAAGGGTAGTGGAAAAGGGCCATAACAGATTTAAAAGCTCCTTTGTCCCTCATTCCATTAGACTGTACAACTCCTCTCTGGGGAGGAGGGGTAACAGGAGGACAGAGGACGGGAAGGAGCAGTAGCCTAGCCTGACAAAAAGCAATACTGGACAATGTGCAATATAAATGTGCAATACCTCTCCTGCTAGATTTTTTTCCATATTTTATTTTTTATATTTGTAAAGTATATGTTAATGTGGCAGCGGGGGCATGGCCAAGCAGCAGTCTGTGAATGGAGGGCGGGGTCGGGGAAGGTAAGTGGCTAAGTCATTACACCTGGTGTCAATTTGTGTGTGTGTGTGTGTGTGTGTGTGTGTGTGTGTGTGTGTGTGTGTGTGTGTGTTTGTTGCAGGGATGGAGTATAAAGGGAGGGGGAGAGGAGAGAAGAATTTCGCCCCCGGCCAGGACATGTGTGTGTGACTGTGTGAGTAAGAGAAGCTGAAAAGCTGATGATAGACCGCAAAATAAAGTGTCTGTGTGAACTCGAACTCTCGCCTGCCGTGCTTCTGTGCTCCACCCACATTGGGGATTACTACAGTTAATAATTAATTTATCTAGAAGTTTTCTCTATTTTCTTTCTCTGTTTATTCTGTAATGATGCTGCTGGAATTTTAATTTTCCTGAGGGAACCCTCCCAAAGGGATCAATAAAGTTTTATCTATCTATCTATCTATCTATCTATCTATCTATCTATCTATCTATCTATCTATCTATCTATCTATCTATCTATCTATCTAACCAGATTTCAGATCTTCAGATGGAAGACAAGAAACCAATGTAAAAGAAAAATCGCTTACCTTCCATGTGGAGATCCCAGCCATGAGCCCCCAGAACACTCTTAGGTTTTGATCTGTCTGTACTGAAGGAATTGACAAAGTATGATCTAGGAATGGCAGCACGGTGGTGTAGTGGTTAGCACTGTCACCTCACAGCAAGAAGGTCCTGGGTTCAAGCCCAGTGGCCGACGAGGGCCTTTCTGTGTGGAGTTTGTATGTTCTCCCTGTGTCTGCGTGGGTTTCCTCCGGGTGCTCCGGTTCCCCCCCCCCCCCCCCCCCCAGTCCAAAGACATGTAGATTAGGCTAATTGGCCTAAATTGACCATAGGTGTGAATGTGAGTGTGAATGGTTGTTTGTCTCTATGTGTCAGCCCTGTGATGACCTGGCAACTTGTCCAGGGTGTACCTTGCCTCTCGCCCATAGTCAACTGGGATAGGCTCCAGCTTGCCTGCGACCCTGTACAGGATAAGCAGCTACAGATAATGGATGGATGGATGGATGGATGGATGGATGGATGGATGGATGGATGGATGGATGGATGACCTAGGAATGTAGACCTCTGCTGCCTAAGAGATTCTGCCTCATGGATTGATCTGTGAGCAAACAGACACAGCTGCTCAGAGATGTTTCTCAGCTTATTGTAGGACAAACGTAAGTATATATTCACATTCAAGGGTGTGTTGTAGCTATGTGATATGATTTAATTGACATAGCTAAGTTATCTATGTACAACATAAATGGGTGATTAAGCATTACATCACTGGTCTAGATCATTATGTATCATTACATCACCTTTCAGGGCCCGTCTTATGAAAAGAAGAAAGACATTACTGGTCAACATAACCTTCAATAAGCGAAGAGCAGAATGTGTGAGCAAAGATAAATCTCAAGGATTTAACTAACAAAAATAAGTAGCAATCAGGGGCACCTCTACCAGTCTCAAAAACAAGTAGCAATCAGACCAGCCTGTACCAGTTTCAAGCATGCCAGACAAATATTTTTTATCAGTTCCTCCCCCCAGTGTTATCTCTTGTGGACTTGTCCTTTAGCAGTAATCAGGCAGTGTGCATTCATGTGTTTTGGAGGAGTGGCTTTGGATGGAACACTGAACGGGTAGGGGAGGGGGGTATTTTGGTTGGATAATTTCAAAATCTAGCTTACTCTTGTTGGTTTCTCCAAAATGACCTAACCTGCATTTAAAATGTAAGTTTGGCTTGTTTTCGATTCACTTGCACAGGAATGGATGCGGTTAAAAATTGTACTTAAGGGAGCCACTAGATGTCCTCAGAAACATTTGTGTTCAGTTTTCAACCCTTGTTACTACTTCCACCCATAGATCAATGCTGAACACATGCTGTTGGGTTATGTGCAGAACCTCATGTGTTAGGTTGCTTTTAAAACCCAAAGACTCATTATGACCAAGCGATGGGTTATTTTACCCTTATTTATGAAATGAGTTACACTTAACTCCACATTTGTGTTTGTGACGGACAAGGATGTTTTTATTTTTTATTTAAAATTTTTAGGAGAGATCTCATCTCATCTCATCCCATCTCATCTATCCCGTACTCTGGACAACCGTTGGGGCACCACTAAAGATGTGGCAACCAGTTCTCTCCATTCCTTTCTCTGTTCCGCCTTTCTCAGGGTGTTGCTGAGTTTCAGGCCTGTCCATTCTGTGATGTTGTCCTCCCATCTCTTTCTTTCTCTGCCTCTTTTTCTTCCTCCTTGGACAGTGCCTTGCAGGATTGTCTTTGCAAGCCCTTCTGATCTTGTGACATGCCCATACAATTTCAATTTTCGCTTTAAGTTCATGGGACATACTTATTTCTTTGTTCTCACAGTAGCCTATGTAAATTAGTATATTGAAAAATGCATGCAGCGTGTTAACAAATTAAGAACAGCAACACTTTTTCCTACCATGTGTGAGCACTATTCCTACTATTCCTATTATGTGTGAGGCATTTATAGTGAGGGAATGATGTTACTATGCCGTTCAACCCCTATGCTCAGTTCAACATTCTCTTAAATGTCCCCCTTGCACAGTGCTGAGTTCCGAGAAAGCATGATTCAGAAGAGGTTCATGTTTCAGAGAATCACACAATCTGATACAAATGCATGCATCACCACGCAGGGGTGAGACCCACATGGCCATCACCGCACCCTTCTCTTCCAACCCCTGCACCCCATCCTAACCTTTACCATAGACTGATCTTAATATTTAGCTCACCGACAGAATAAATGAATTATATGTGAACACTGCAGGTGATAATTCAAAACAGGGTATTTTGTTACTATGAGTTACCCAATAGGCCATATTTCGCTCCACTGAACTCTTTGCTTTGTCATCGTCGTGGAGCTGCATGATCACGGCCTGTGTATGAGGTTGCCAGATTGACCTATTACATTTACTGCCTATATTTAAAATTACACTGGAACGTAAAAATGTCTTGTCATGCTGAGATAAAATCTCGACATTCTGAGGAGTTACAGCTTGCTCGGTTTATTAACGTGCTTCTTATTGCTGCATTTTTCAGTTTAGAGAATTATGCAAAACAGCCTGTGTACAGCTAAAACAGAAGATATCTTCCCTTGTAAATTAAAAACTCTTTTAACATTAAATTTTAAAAGAGAGAATTACACTACCGTTCAAAAGTTTGGGGTCACCCAGACAATTTTGTGTTTTCCATGAAAAGTCACACTTTTATTTACCACCATAAGTTGTAAAATGAATAGAAAATATAGTCAGGACATTTTTCTGGCCATTTTGAGCATTTAATCGACCCCACAAATGTGATGCTCCAGAAACTCAATCTGCTCAAAGGAAGGTCAGTTTTATAGCTTCTCTAAAGAGCTACACTGTTTTCAGCTGTGCTAACATGATTGTACAAGGGTTTTCTAATCATCCATTAGCCTTCTGAGGCAATGAGCAAACACATTGTACCATTAGAACACTGGAGTGATAGTTGCTGGAAATGGGCCTCTATACACCTATGGAGATATTGCACCAAAAACCAGACATTTAGTAGAATTTAGCTAGAATAGTAATTTACCACATTAGCAATGTATAGAGTGTATTTCTGATTAGTTTAAAGTGATCTTCATTGAAAAGAGCAGTGCTTTTCTTTCAAAAATAAGGACATTTCAAAGTGACCCCAAACTTTTGAACGGTAGTGTAAGTAAGCAGGATCTGTTCTTTTGAAATTTTCTTTGTTTAAAGTTCTGTTGGGAGGATTTTTAAACAATACATGGAGAAGGTTGTTTCTGATTATCTGGCAACCCCGAGTGGCGCTGTACGCGCAGCAGACCGCACCCTGGCCTCCGCATCCGCTATAAACCGAGCGCAGCATCCTTCGCAGCATCATCTGCTAACAGACCGCCATCTCGCGCAGCCTGCCCACACAAAAAGACCAGCAGCAGAAAAAAAAAAACATCCGACTATTTTTGGGGTTGAAAACATTATTTTTCCAGCTTTATCCACAAGTGAAAGTCAGAGCTGAGAATTTGCCCACTTCTTCCAGCGGCTCTGAAATAACCTCTCAAGCTCCTGCTTACGGTTTCATCCGGATATTTAGAGACTGCGAGTGTTTGCGACGTTTAAGGACCTTCCTTTTCCCTGCTACATTTTTGCTTTGAATCACAAAATTCCCAGTTTGTTTTTTACATATCTGTTCCAGAACGGTTTTCCAGGATGACCGAGCCTGTCGCAGAGTGCAACATCAAGGTGCTGTGTCGCTTTCGTCCTCTGAATCAGGCCGAGATTCTGCGAGGAGACAGATTTCTCCCCACGTTTCAAGGAGACGACACTGTCAGCATCGGGGTATGGCTTCTGTTCCACCCAAACCATCATTTCATAGGCTAAATTACAAAGGGTTTTATTATTGTTGTTAAGAATATTTTTATTAAGAGGCCGTGCTCGTCCTGGAAATCAGTCCAAAAAAAAAAATCAGTCCAGATGACGTCATAATCTTTCTTTTATTTACCTTTAGTATAACGGTATTTTGATTGGTATGTGTTTGTTGCGTTTATAGGCTGTGTTTGTAATATGCAGTAGCCTATAACATGGGCTTGTTTTCCACCTTGCAGTGAGGCTGGATTTTGGCAGCACTACATTGCTCTAGGCCTTGTCCTTGGTTCTGTTTGACGTTTACGACAGGGCATTAAGGCCGTTGTAGGTTGAAAAGAAAAAAAACGACGCTGAGACAGAAGGGGAAAAAAACCCTCAGAATTTCTGAGATTAAAGTCGAATATTTACGAGGGGGAAAAAAATAGGATATTCTCCAAGATCATAGGTGGTGCAGTGGTTAGTGCTGTCACCTCACAGCAAGAAGGTTCTGGGTTCGAGCCTGTGGCTGACTGGGGTTTGCATCTTCTCCTCATGCCTGCATGGGTTTCCTGTGGGTGCTCTGGTTTCCTCACACAGTCCAAAGACATGCAGGTTAGGTTAAGTGGTGGCTCTAAATTGACCATAGGTGTGAGTGTGAATGGTTGTTTGTCTCTGTGTCAGCCCTGCGATGACCTGGCGACTTGTCCAGGGTATACCCCGCCTCTCACTCATAGTTAGCTGGGATAGGCTCCAGCTTGCCTGCGACCCTGTAGAACAGGATAAGCGGCTAGATAATGGATGGATGGAAGGTGGTGCAGTGGTTAGTGCTGTCACCTCACAGCAGAAAGGTTCTGGGTTCGAGCCTGTGGCTGACTGGGGTTTGTATCTTCTCCTCGTGCCTGCATGGGTTTCCTCTGGGTGCTCTGGTTTCCTCACACAGTCCAAAGACATGCAGGTTAGTTCAATTGGACAATCAAGTTATAAATTGCCCATCGGTGTGAGTGTGAATTGCTGTTTGTCTCCCTGTAATAGACTGGCAGGATGTACCCTGCCTCTTGCCTGATGCTGGGTGGGATTGGCCCCAGCTTCCCCATAACCCACAATGAATAAGCGGTAGAATGAATGAATATAAAGTCATAAATTTGGGAGGAAAGAAATTCTGAGATTAAAAAGGCACACATTTATGAGGAAAAAAAATCTTGGAAAAATGGTGTTTTTGTCAAGGAGTGACATCACTTCATTGTGCAAGGCTGGAGCAACGTCATCTGACCCACACAATGTCATCAGACCACAGTCACAAATTTCTGACTTTTAAATCTTGGAATTTCTGAGTTTTTCTCTCAGAGGTGGGTTTTTTTTTTTTGCGTGCAAATTTATGACTTTATAGTCTTAGACAATATCTCATCTTTTCTCATAAATGTCTGACTTTAATCTTGGAAATTCTGAGGGGTTTTTTTTCCTCAGAATTTTTTTCTTTTTTTCTTCTGCCTCAGCTCTGTTTTTATTTAACCTACAATGGCCCTATGTCATTGTACAGTTTAAATATTGTGTCATAGAATGTTAATCATATTCATTTACTCATGTATACAAGATATCTTTGTTTCACTGTTTAGACTTGAAAATGTAGCTCTCTTAAATGAGCTTTAGAATATAATAAGCAGTGCAATCAGGGATGTTTAAAAAAAAGGATGACCTCAAATGTTTGGCTTAATTAAGTAATGCAGTTGAAAAGGGGGTGGGGAAAAACAAAACAAGAAAGTGCATCCAGATATAGATCAGGTTTGTTGAATCTAGTGCATTTAATTTAATGCTGTTATTAATTCGTATGAATGAATTAGATTGAGGGAGGGTGGATAGTGAGGTTGGGAGGGCAGCAGTAATAAGACAGTACTGTGCAGATGCCCAATGTTGTAGATCCTGTTTTATTTAGGAGTAAAATTGTTGCATTGAATTAGCCAAAGCTTATTCGTTTCAAATGAGACCTGCTCCCTGCATGGATCTCATCTCATCTCATTATCTTTAGTCACTTTATCCTGTTCAGGATCCTGACTGTGCAACTGTCAGTGCACAGTCAAGGTAAACTTGCGCATGTGCACATGGACTTCCTCTGTCTGCTTGACTACATGAAGTGTGCGATTTCATGCACATTATTTACTAGGAAATCCCCTAAAATTAATTGACTTCCCAACCACAGAATGGCCTGATACTCATCTCATCTAATTATCTCTAGCCGCTTTATCCTGTTCTACAGGGTCGCAGGCAAGCTGGAGCCTATCCCAGCTGACTACGGGCGAAAGGCAGGGTACACCCTGGACAAGTCGCCAGGTCATCACAGGGCTGACACATAGACACAGACAACTATTCACACTCACATTCACACCTACGGTCAATTTAGAGTCACCAGTTAACCTAACCTGCATGTCTTTGGACTGTGGGGGAAACCGGAGCACCCGGAGGAAACCCACGCGGACACGGGGAGAACATGCAAACTCCACACAGAAAGGCCCTCGTCGGCCACGGGGCTCGAACCCGGACCTTCTTGCTGTGAGGTGACAGCGCTAACCACTACACCACCGTGCCACCCCCTGCATGGATAGGCATTGGAATTGATTATGAAATCTAGATGCAGAAAATAGACAGGATAATGTGGTTCTCTTGGTTGAATATATTGTATGGTAGGTCTTAATGCATGTATGTGATTTGTTTGAATGGCTTTGGCTCTTGTGTCTTTAGGGGAAGTCCTATTCATTTGATCGTGTGTTTCCCACCAACACCACCCAAGAGCAAGTCTACAACACCTGTGCCAAGCAAATTGTTAAAGGTAAGGCCAAAATGGTGATAATGCTAATATGAAAACAATCATGGTGATATCATAATGGTGAAATAATGGTGATAATGCTAACATGAAAACAACATAAAATAAAAAAGTTATTCTGTTTGTTTTAATATTTATTGGTTGTGTTTTGTGTGTTGTTGTTTTTTTGTCACGTTTGAGTAAATGAGCTTAATTGATGTTCAGTTTTTTTAATCATTAAGTGTTATTTGGTTGCCCTCAGGGAGAACACTTAAAGGTTCTCTGTAGAACCTAATAATTACATCCTATACAATCCAATTTAGTAAGCAGAAAGCTTTAAACTGATCAAAAATAAAAAGCTTTGAAGAACCCTTATAAAACACTCAAAGATTTTCAAGGGTTCTTTGAATAGTTCAGTCTTTTTTTATTTCCTAAAGTGATTTGACTTGAAGCTCTCTTTGATCAGGAACACTCTACTGTCGGGCCCTAAATAGAAATTCTTTGTTACGGAGCTCTGTATAGAACCTTTACTAATGTCCTTTGAAGACCAAGCCAAGAACCATCCTACATTTAGTCTTTTTTCTCAAGGGCTATATAGATTTTACTGGACTTTTCTAATATGTTTGAATAGCATTGTACATTTTATAGTATATATGCATATAAGAATAACAGATCAATATCCCAAGTGCAGTAGCACTGGAAATTTTACATGTGTGTAGTGATTAGGGACTGAGCCGCTGTGTGTGTGATCTCAGTGCATGTCAGGCATGCGCGTCACTTACCACTTGCAAGTGGAAGGATGGCAAGCCTAAAGACAATCATAACTACACAATGGGCAGTATTTGCATCAGTATTTGCAGTATTTTCATACTTTTATACTCTTTAATGAAAGGTGATACAAGGCGGAAGTCCGCGCCGTTTTTCAGCAGTCGCGTCACATGACCAACGCCAGCGAATCAGGAAGGTGGATGTCACAGTGACGTTGTCCAATGACGACGCCAGCTAGAGCTCAGCACAGCGTATCCGCGTATTCTCAATGCTTACACAGCACCGGACCAGACACGATCTGGATTGAATACGTGGACCCTGGCGGATTCCCGTTTCCCGGCGTTTCCAGGCGTTTTAATGTAAACGGACAGTGCATCCGCGAAGAAAACGAGACAGATACGGTCTAATGTAAACTTGGCCTAAATCTATGAGATCTATGACTCATCAGTCAATCTGATTTTAGGATGGTCTCATCACTTAGGTAATGATGATTCAACCATACAGCTTACCATAAATGGAGAAATTAATGACCAAATGCCAGTGCAAATACATCATTGCATTGTGCTGAATTAACGAAGCTATCAGAATGCTAAACTGCCTGCATATAAATCTTGTTACTTTATTCAAGTCAGCTATGTCCAAGGCAATAATTAAAAGATGGATGGTTTAATTTTCTGGATTTTGTGTGTGTGTGTGTGTGTGTGTGTGCGCGCGTGCACACTCACTCATTCAGATGTACTGGGCGGCTACAATGGCACTATCTTTGCTTATGGACAAACATCTTCTGGAAAGACCCACACCATGGAGGTAAGAGACCATTTAGACTGCTTCTTAAGTACAGTGCTATTACCACCCCACAACTGATCATTTTCCTATAAACACACATCCCCAAATCTTTTATTCTTCTTATCCCACAGCATTCTGTCAAAAATTAAAATATTTCTATTTATTAACAAGGAATCATAATTCTGATTTGTATATAATTACATTTCATGCTGTGAAACATCCATGAAATAAGCTCCCATTATCGCTTTCACTATAAAGAGCTATAAACAGCTGTTCCTTTATTTAAACCAGCTTTTATTTTTGCTCTCAATTTTGAAGTTAATAAGACAAAAAAAAATGCAACTTGACAAATAACTGAGTAACAACTTTACCTCAGACACTGACACTAACTGTGTCCTCTTAAATAAGCACCTCCTGACTGAGGTTTTCACCAGAACAATGTCTGTGTTTTTCCTTGCTCAATAACAACACTGTTTATTAATTAATATTAGAACACCCAATTTAATATAAACCTGGGATTTCCCTTGCACCTGACATTGTGTCATAGCCTTTGCGGATATGGAAAATTAATTAGCATTTCTGATCAATCATAGTCGAGAAATTAACAGCATTGTGATATAATTAGATTCAATGCATTGTTATAATGAGTGCTTCAAGAAAATAATACACATTGAGATTTTGTGTTTTTGTGAATCCAAATGGCAGAATCTAAAACCAAGTTCATATTGAAATATGAACATAATCAATACTAAATATATTGACCTGATTTGTTCTAAATAACACATTCTCTCTCTGTTCTTCAGGGCAGTCTGCATGACCCTCAGCAGATGGGAATCATACCCCGCATTGCTGAGGATATTTTCAACCATATTTTTTCCATGGATGAAAACCTAGAGTTCCACATTAAGGTAAACACACACACACACACACACACACACACACACACACACACACACACACACAAAAAAAAAAAAAACAAGCACACTTGTTTTGCCATCCTTCAAAAAGCCTTCTATTGACTTTTGCATTAATTAATGCTTCCAATCAGTGCTATGCCTACATCTAACCTTAACCCTAACCTTACATAACCTTACATTACCAAAAGGAAACTATACAAAAAAAAAGATGCAGCTTTGGTACCAGCTAAATGTCCCCACAAGGTCAAAACTGTCAAAAGGTCAAAGCCAAGATATATGTATGCGTGCACGCGTGTGTGTGTGTATTCTATCCACAGTCACTGGATATGAACACTCGCATGCTCTGATTGGCTACTCTACTACCAGGATATCAGCTCATATACCGTGAGTAGAGAAAAACAAAATGGTAGAACACATCAAGTCAGATATCACTTTGTTATCAAGTATGTAAAGAAAACCAGACTTGGCTAGAAGAATATAGTCCCATCCCACCCACCCCCATCTCCTGTTCCACACTCCTGCCCAGTCAGTAGCGTTAATGCACCTTGGAAATGACGGAGCATGTTACTGAACCAACCGAGGACGAAATAAAAACTCTACTCGAAAACAAATCCCCCAAAAATAAAAAAAGCAACAAAATATGGAATGCAAGTATTTTATTATAGCATTTTCCACAAATTGACTCTCCTGTCATTTTGCCAGTTTGTTTACATTCTAAGTGAAAATGAGCTCATATACCGTGAGTAGAGAAAAACAAAATGGTGGAACACATCAAGTCAGATATCACTTTGTTATCAAGTATGTAAAGAAAACCAGACTTGGCTAGAAGAATATAGTCCCATCCCACCCACCCCCATCTCCTGTTCCACACTCCTGCCCAGTCAGTAGCGTTAATGCACCTTGGAAATGACGGAGCATGTTACTGAACCAACCGAGGACGAAATAAAAACTCTACTCGAAAACAAATCCCCCAAAAATAAAAAAAGCAACAAAATATGGAATGCAAGTATTTTATTATAGCATTTTCCACAAATTGACTCTCCTGTCATTTTGCCAGTTTGTTTACATTCTAAGTGAAAATGAGTTTGTCGGACGTTTTGTATAAAGTTTTTATTTATTGAATTTGCAAAAAATAAAAATGCTCCGTTTCTCAGAATCCATTGAATAAAACAGTTATTCCACTCAATCTCATTGTACATGCCTATTTTATATATACTGTATATAAAATCGTGTTCTCCCCAGGATTAAAATAAAGCCTGAACTTTTGGGTAGCCACAGGTCAAAATTTTTAAAAAAAAGGATAAAAAAGGGAGCCCATTTGGTGGCATCTGGTGACTTTTAGGAGCATTTTATGGTGGTACTGACACTGTCACTTTTTACTGTTAACATGGTTGAAAAGGTTGCTACAAAGGAGGTCTGTGATGCTGTGGTTTGCAGCAATGGGGTTCACATGAGCAATAAATAAAGTCATCATCTGACAACAGTGTAGTATCCAATAATGCTGTTTTATTAATTATGAGTTCTGTTGCAGTTAAATAATAATACCCCCTGCAGACTGCATTTACTGCACAAATGCTACACAATCTTGAGTAGCACCTTTATTTGTAGGCCTACTTAATACTTCAAACACCTTTAAGCACCTTAACAAAAGCACCTTAGAATAAACAACATGTTTGAGCAATAATACTGCTACTAGTACACATATGGATGGTGTAAACCATAAAAGACAGTTCTTGAAACAAGCACTAAGTCGGGGGTAATTATATAACACTGAGGTGGTAAACTGGATGATCTGTCCTAATCTAATAATAATAATAACGTAGCTTGTCACACAAGGATGATATCTTGATGTGCAAACCGAATATACACCCTTTGGCTTTGAGGCCTTCCAAGAATAATAAAGTACTGCATTTACCATTCACGTTTAGGCTAATAACATTATTTTTTAAGAACATTTATTCTTTCATCATTATATTTTCACCACTCTTAGTTATTTTAGAATAAAAGTTACCTTTCCCATTGAGTACCTCCCTAAGCTAGAGAAGCTCCTTTAGCCAGTTTTCATGAAAACCAGACGTCCTTTGCTTGGCCCTTTTTTGCCCTCTGGTGGCCTATCATCTTCAGTTTCGGACTGATCTACTGTGTCAACAACATCTTCGGTTTCACTTCTTTCCTCTTCTCTTTCTGGCTCTTCTGTCCTACTCTCATTTAGCTGTCGAAAATATTAATCTATGGGGCGCTGAGCGCCATTCCCGCCTCTTTTCAGCATGACTGAAATGTGGAGATGCATACCCACTACACAAAAACCATAAACCATGATCTCGCCCGTGCACTGAAGCATCATGGTACCAGTGCAGCAGCAAAGTGATTGAGGGCGTTTGTTATGATTGGGGATTTCCCAAGGGTATTTCCGGTCTGCCTGAGTGCATCATGGCAGCAAACTGGCCCTAAACACTGATTTTCCTTCAAAATATACCCCAAACATCACAAGGCAGGAATCTGACATGATCTTTTAGCAGGTGTCAGAGCAAAAAATAGCGTGTCAGCAAATTTAAAGCATGTCAGCATGAAATTAAATCGTGTCAGCCCCAACGCTCTGGGGAGAAAAAACTATATATATACAGTGGTGCTTGAAAGTTTGTGAACCCTTTAGAATTTTCTATATTTCTGCATAAATATGACCGAAAACATCATCAGATTTTCACGCAAGTCCTAAAAGTAGATAAAGAGAACCCAGTTAAACAAATGAGACAAAAATATTATACTTGGTTATTTATTTATTGAGAAAAATTATCCAATATTACATATCTGTGAGTGGCAAAAGTATGTGAACCTTTGCTTTCAGTATCTGGTGTGACCCCCTTGTGCAGCAATAACTGCAACTAAACATTTGCGGTAAGTGTTGATCAGTTCTGCACACCGGCTTGGAGGAATTTTAGCCCGTTCCTCTGTACAGAACAGCTTCAACTCTGGGATGTTGGTGGGTTTCCTCACATGAACTGCTCCCTTCAGGTCCTTCCACAACATTTCCACTGGATTAAGGTCAGGACTTTGACTTGGCCATTCCAAAACATTAACTTTATTCTTCTTTAACTATTCTTTGGTAGAACAACTTGTGTGCTTAGGGTTGTTGTCTTGCTGCATGACCCACCTTCTCTTGAGATTCAGTTCATGGACAGATGTCCTGATATTTTCCTTTAGAATTCGCTGGTATAATTCAGAATTCATTGTTCCATCAATGATGGCAAGCCGTCCTGGCCCAGATGCAGCAAAACAGGCCCAAACCATGAATCTACCACTACCATGTTTCACAGATGGGATAAGGTTCTTATGCTGGAATGCAGTGTTTTCCTTTCTCCAAATATAACGCTTCTCATTTAAACCAAAAAGTTCTATTTTGGTCTCATCCATCCACAAACATTTTTCCAATAGCCTTCTGGCTTGTCCACGTGATCTTTATCAAACTGCAGATGAGCAGCAATGTTATTTCTGGAGACCAGTGGCTTTCTCCTTGCAACCCTGCCATGCACACCATTGTTGTTCAGTGTTCTCCTGATGGTGGACTCATGAACATTAACATTAGCCAATGTGAGAGAGGTCTTCAGTTGCTTAGAAGTTACCCTGGGGTCCTTTGTGACCTCGCCGACTCTTACACGCCTTGTTCTTGGAGTGATCTTTGTTGGTCGACCACTCCTGGGGAGGGTAACAATGGTCTTGAATTTCCTCCATTTGTATACAACCTGTCTGACTGTGGATTGGTGGAGTCCAAACTCTTTAGAGATAGTTTTGTAACCTTTTCCAGCCTGATGAACATCAACAATGCTTTTTCTGAGGTCCTCAGAAATCTCCTTTGTTTGTGCCATGATACACTTCCACAAACACGTGTTGTGAAGATCAGACTTTGATAGATCCCTGTTCTTTAAATAAAACAGGGTGCCCACTCACACCTGATTGTCATCCCATTGATTATAAAAACACCTGACTCTAATTTCACCTTCAAATTAACTGCTAATCCTAGAGGTTCACATACTTTTGCCACTCACAGATATGTAATATTGGATAATTTTCCTAAATAAATAAATGACCGAGTATAATATTTGTGTCTCATTTGTTTAACTGGGTTCTCTTTATCTACTTTTACGACTTGCGTGAAAATCTGATGATGTTTTAGGTCATATTTATGCAGAAATATAGAAAATTCTAAAGGGTTCACAAACTTTCAAGCACCACTATATATATATATATATATATATATATATATATATATATATATATATAAAATATATATATATATATATATATATATATATTATATATATATATAAAAATTCTATTATATATTCTGATATATGAGTAGAGTCTAATTGCATATGAAGTTGCATATTTATTGACCAGTAACAGCCACTAATATTTATCTAATTATTGTTATACAGAAAAAAAAATATTCTGGCTCATATCAAGATTCCATTAGAGTTTTGTTTTGCAAATACCACTCTGCTTTACCATCCCCATAAGTATGTTGTATCTGTGTCTCTTTATTAGGTGTCCTACTTTGAGATCTACATGGAAAAGATCCGGGATCTTCTGGATGGTTTGTTTTTTTATGTTACAAAGTTTTGTTTTCTTTTGTTTTGTTTTATACACTACAGCTTTTGGCATTCCATTTTACTTACTTGCTCTTTTCACTTTCTGTGTAGTCACTAAGACCAACCTGTCTGTACATGAGGACAAGAACCGTGTCCCCTATGTTAAGGTAAGCAGCCTCATCCTTTACATCTTAAGATTTTGTATTTGTGATGAAGTTCATATCTGACCACTGCCTGTTACTCCCTTTCAGGGCTGCACTGAACGTTTTGTCTCAAGCCCTGAGGAGGTGATGGATGTGATTGATGAAGGAAAGTCAAACCGCCATGTTGCTGTCACCAGTGAGTCTTTTAACACACTAATTGCAAATTAGTCAGTCAGAGTGGGTGGATTAAATTGGCACTGATAAAGTAACTTATTTGTAACATCAGTTCTTGCTTATCGTATGTGTATAAATGGAGCTAATGAGCAGTCAAAATATTTATAAAAATAGATTTCTTAACAATGTACTTGAGTCCTCTAATATCAGGTGGTAACATGGCATGTGAGAGATTGCATAAGAATTTATGCCAGTTAATCAAAATTCATGGCATCTATTGGTTTCATCATAGACACGATGGTCATCATCAAGTTTTCTACTAAAATATTTTTATGGTACTTTAAAGGGGAACTGAAGGCAACTTTTGTATTATCAAAATTCTATTTATCTCATTTTATAAAATGTAAGAATGCATTTCTGACAGCTATTTTGTCACTGCTATAGCAAGTTATGAGTGTTTGAAATATGCTATGCAATATCAGTCCATATGTCAAGGCAATGGCTGTAAACGAGATTCACTGAGACCTGTGCAAGATCTGTGTGAGACTTCGTAGGATGGAAGTCAAATGTACAGCGGAAATCAAAGTAACCAACATCTGCCAACATTGTTAAAAGACGCGCGCCCTCCTTCGAATGCTGACGTAATCAAACTGGAAGTTTTTCCTGTGTCCGAAATCGCTCCCCACTCACTATATAGGGCACTATATAGTGAGGACACCATTTTGTAGTGCTGTCCGAAACCTTACTGAGGATTACGAAGGAAATGCTCTCAGTATAATATGTATTTATCACAAAAATACATGCATGTATGTATTATTTTGAAAACCCACTAGCCGCCTGATCTGGCACGTTTTAATTGTGCAACAGTAATGACGTAAATACCAGCGGAACAGACTAGTTCTTATCCTGTTGTCTTTCCAACTCTTCTCAGTTAGTTCGAGGTCATATGGAATAATCTCCATGTCACGTACGCGAGGGAGGCAGATGTATGTGCAGAAGTATACAGTTTAATAAAGTGCAGAATATATATACAGTGAGACAATATATACACAGGCAAACAATCCAAAATGGCAGACTAGATCAAAAATGAGAATACAGGCAAAAGGGTCGGTCGAGGCGCAAACAGTACATCAAAGGCTGAGCGAGGATCAAGAACGAGAAACAGGCACAAGGATTGTGAAGCAGGAAATCAAGACAACGGGTAGAAAGGCTCGGTAATGCGTATATGCGTATAGTAATACTTCGCGATGCAAATGCATCAGCACAGTCCTTAAATAGGCAAACACATAGTTCCTTAATTGAGCTCAGGTGCGCCTTGTTCACGGCACGTGTGCTGGAGTCCACTCAGCGCGTGTGCAGCCTGAGGCACGCTTTCAGGTGCACGCGCCACAGAGAGCAGGACTGACACTCCATCACTGATGAAGCTGGCAAATCTTGAAATTAATCTAAATTGGAATGATATGGTGATCTGGCCACTGTGTAAACAGTTTTCAAAATGGCAGCACTGACACTTCACATTTGAAGTCTCACACAAGTCTCGTGAAGATCGCGCGGATAAGCAATGCCTGGTGTGGACCATACGAACTACATTCGACATGGCTAAAAACCAAAAAGGCTGATAAGTGTAATATAATATGCCAATACGAGTCATGATATAAGGTTAATAAAACCAAAAACATAATTGAATAACATGTTAATTAAGAAATAATGTAAGTTTAAAAATGACTTCAGTTCCCCTTTAATAAGTCCATTAACCTTCACAAGAGTTTCTAGAATACCAACAACAAAACAGCCCAAAGCATGAATAATCTATCACTGTATTTTAGAGTGGATGTCATGTGCTCCTTTTAGACAGTATCTTTTTTTTGCCAAAAAAAAAAATTCATAGTTTTTGTGCTCTGAGTCTGTAACAGTCTGCAGGTCATAAGGAAGTGCGTGCCCAAATGTACAGCTGTGCCAGTGACACATGTGGCATGACAGCCAATGTTGCTGTAGTATCTAGGTGTATTATAAGTATATTATAAAATAAACCATTTCAGCTGGTGGTCTCTTCAAGTTACATACAGTACCAGTCAAAAGTTTGGACACAACATACAGGTTACAGGATACAGGTTTTTCTGTATTTTGACTATTTTCTACAATGTAGAACAATACTGGAGACATTAAAACTATGACACAACATATGGAACATATATGGAATTATGTGGTAAACAAAAAACGTTCAAAAACAAATTATGTTTCATATTTTAGATTCTTCAAAGTAGCCACCGTTTACCTTGATGACGCTTTGCACACTATTGGCATTATCATAACCAGCTTCATGAGGGGGGCGGCACAGTGGTGTAGTGGTTAGCGCTGTCGCCTCACAGCAAGAAGGTCCTGGGTTCGAGCCCCGGGGCCGGCGAGGGCCTTTCTGTGTGGAGTTTGCATGTTCTCCCCGTGTCCGCGTGGGTTTCCTCCGGGTGCTCCGGTTTCCCCCACAGTCCAAAGACATGCAGGTTAGGTTAACTGGTGACTCTAAATTAGGTGTGAGTGTGAATGGTTGTCTGTGTCTATGTGTCAGCCCTGTGATGACCTGGCGACTTGTCCAGGGTGTACCCCGCCTTTCGCCCGTAGTCAGCTGGGATGGGCTCCAGCTTGCCTGCGACCCTGTAGAAGGATAAAGCGGCTAGAGATAATGAAATGAGATGAGCTTCATGAGGTAGTCACCTGGAATGCTTTTCAATTAACAGGTGTTCCTAGACAAAAGTTCATTAGTGCAATTTCTTGCCTTCTTAATGCATTTGAGCTCAGACAGTAAACAGTCTTATTTGGCAACTGTAGTAATCCATGTTATATCAAGAACTGCTCAACTAAGTAAAGAGAAATGACAGTCCATCAATACTTAATTAATAAAAATAAAGAAAAACCACTGAATTGGAAGGTGTGTCCAAACTTTTAATTGGTACTGTATGAGAACCAACGCTTCTCCTGATAGGTGATCATACACTCTCGGAATGCCTTTAAAAAGGTTGCTGAGATTAAAAAAGGCACTAAGTTATTTTTGATGCTGCAGCCATCTTATTCAAAAAACAACTACAAATAAGTTCTAAAACTTAGAAGGTGGTATTCAGATGAAACTAACCGATTTGCATGTTACATGACTGTACAGTTATTTGATTTCAGTCTAGCTAACCAGAGATGCATTTGTTGTAATGCCTGTGTTTTAAATCTTATCATGATGCATTCCAGATAAAAGAAAACACATGAAATGTATAAATGTGTTAATGGGGTGAAAGATTGGAAATGGCAGACTTTCACATTAGAGTGTGAATTAAATGATAAAGTGGTTTTCAAAATATACAAAAATCTTATCCAAAGAAATACACACACATTGATGAAAGCTCACATAAACATATAAATTAAGCTCTGTGTTGAAACTGGCCTGCTCCTGTTCGTTAATGATAAGTATAGAGAGTATTTGCATTATCTGTTCTGAGGGGTGTTGGTTGTCATATATAACTTGCCATTTACACTCGTATACTGTGCCAAAAATGTGCCCCAGACCACCAGAAATGGTTAAAAATCTGAACCTGAAATGGTTCAAATGGCCTAAATGCTACATATAATACTTATGGATACTGTAGAAACATTAGCATTGTTTACTAAATTGGTTGCTAGTTATCTGTCTTGTTATTCAGTAGCAGATCATTGGCTACATACTATTGCGTGGTTGAGTGATTTTCCCTTGCAATACAGTGTGCTATAGGGTTGCAAGATGCATCAAGCCTTCAGTAGATTTTTCCATTTTAAAACATGAAAAAAGTTTGATTCCAGAACATTTAATACTGGTCCTTTATTTCACCATGGTGATGTTGACTTCCCTGGACTAATCACATTACACATGCTGATCATAAGAGTGTGCAGCAGCATGAAACGTACAGAGTATAACATGATAAATGCATGGCTAAGATGAATCAACCTGGTTTCCATTCATGCCCACAGCTTGTCGAAAAGACAGAGTGAGATGTTGGAGTATTATGTTCATTGCTATCACCGAAACTGTTAGTTAACATCATCCTCATTATAATAAAATAGAGTGACTTGTTATTTTTTCATCAATTTTTAACATATTACAAATGCAAACATTATTGGTCGTATTTAAATTACTTTAATTTTCCATAGAAAATTTCCACAAAACTTTAAGCACGCATCCTTAAAGACATCCTTAGGCTTTGGAGGATCATAGGAGAAAATATATTACACACTGTAATTATTTGAACTAATATGGACAACATATTGAATTAATTATTACATAATTAAATTAATTAAATTAACAATGTTAAGTTTTATTTTTTGTTAGTGCAATAAAAAGATAAATGAGTTCATAACCTGTAAAGCATAATCTTTTGCCATAGTCTCATATTAGTATTGAAAATCATGATAGTAAAGTTGATACTGGTATCAAAGTCAAAATTCAGGTATTGTGACAACCCAAATGTGCTGTTCTTGGTTTTGTCAGCTAAATTAAATGAATTTCTACTAATATGCACCTTTGGGGTAGCTTGGTTTTCCCTCCATGTAACAAACCCCTTATTCTTTCACGAATCACTGAGTGCTTAATCGAACCATGCTGCATGGCTCATGTGTGTACAGCCAGTGTCCACTGAAGCCAAAGACGAGCAACCACTGCATGCTTACTATCTCAGCATTGACCATCTTAAAAGCAGTGTCTGGCTTAGACATCCCCAGTGCTGACTGCACAGAGATGCTGGTGCTGACACAAAGATGCTGATGCTGAAATGCTCAGCTGGCAGATTTAAGCCTTAATATAGAGTCACATCTGAGCCAAATAGCTGCAGCCTAAACAGCTCACTACTCACATACCTGACAACCGATAAGCATAATAAAGACATCCAGAAAGTTACTTTCTATGTGAATTACTGACCTGGTGGTTCAATCATTCAGAAGCTGAGACCATACAATGGCCAAGTCACATGAACCGCAAAGTGAGATTTGATAGTTCTAAACAGGTCACAGCCATGAATATGCTCTTTTGCACAGTGTTGGTCATTACAGAATGCACTATACAACAGTGTAAGTATTTTATTAAAAGCTTTAGAGGAGGATTTAGACAGAAAGCTGAATTGAACCTGAGCACTGTAACACCTTTCAGTAAATATGACAGCTCATAAGCAGGCCGGGCCACAGACCTGCAATCAATGCCTGCCTTGTATTGCTGGTGGTCCCACCAGACAAAGCACTAGATCCAGATTCATACTGTCAAAGCATTGAATGCAGACAAGCTGATTACATTATAGTGCGAGTTTATGATCTTGCTTCATGTGTGGCAAAATATTAGCTGTTTTACTGTTAGCATTGGAACAGCTGGTCCCTCTGAGCAGGTAGTGATGATACACCTATGCTAGGGTATGGGGAAATTTTCAAATTCCTTTACACATGGTTCTCCAGTGTTGGCACAATCCATACTGCTGAATGTACAAATAAACCCTGCAAAGTCTGTGCCATTCTTTGGGTCTGCCACCAACTAAGCTCTGGATCAGAGAACACAGACTACAGAATCACCAAACAGACCATACATCTGGCACTTTTTAGGTCAATGAAACCTAGTTTGGATTGCTCCCAATCTTCTAGGGTAGACTCTAAACAGCACCCCAATAACACTAAACAGCTTTATGTCCAATTCTACATTTGAACTGGAACTGGGCCCTAAAGACCCTCAATTTCTGCATGCATAGGTTACGATATTGTATATAATCTGTGCTGTGCAACCATGCTGTGGTTTGCATCAGTGGACCTGATGACACCTTTTTCTCATCCCCATTGAGAATGCTAGCAACCTTGCAACCCCAATATGTAGCAGACATTATTATGCTTGCCTCACAGATTCAGCTAGGTTGCTACATGTGTTACTGGCTCTTGTTGAGGATGCTAGGTTTAATAATAACAGCTGCAGAGACAATCCATCTAGACTTGTTGGAATGACAAGTGTTTCAGCAATGGGATATCAGCCTGTGGCCAGACCCCAAACACTTCAAACAGAGGCTTGTCCTTATCTCACTGAGAGGGACACAGGCTCTAGTTTGCTGGAGGCACATGAATTTTTCTTATGACCTTAGAGCAGTGCTCCATTGGAGAGAGTTAGTCATCACAGACACTTACCTATCATACTGGGGAGCAGTTGTGGTGCCACAGGGATACAGGTTCAGGATGGTCCATCTGGTTCTCAAGTCCTTTTTACCAGTTCTGAGACATAGCTGTGTGTTGGTTAGCTCAGCCAGTGCTGTGATGGTCAGCTATACCAACCATCAGGCCAACACAAGGATAATCAGTTTGTACAGAATTTCCTTTGAGGGGGATGGGTTTGGGGGCTATCCTTGGCTAGCCTTACTGAGGACAACAAATCAATTGGGAATGTATAGTACTGTGCAAAGTTCATAGACCACCCTTTTGTTTTCAATTAAATGGCTATTCACTACTTATAGGTACAACCCTGATTCCAAAAAAGTTGGGACAAAGTACAAATTGTAAATAAAAACGGAATGCAATAATTTACAAATCTCAAAAACTGATATTGTATTCACAATAGAACATAGACAACATATCAAATGTCGAAAGTGAGACATTTTGAAATTTCATGCCAAATATTGGCTCATTTGAAATTTCATGACAGCAACACATCTCAAAAAAGTTGGGACAGGGGCAATAAGAGGCTGGAAAAGTTAAAGGTACAAAAAAGGAACAGCTGGAGGACCAAATTGCAACTCATTAGGTCAATTGGCAATAGGTCATTAACATGACTGGGTATAAAAAGAGCATCTTGGAGTGGCAGCGGCTCTCAGAAGTAAAGATGGGAAGAGGATCACCAATCCCCCTAATTCTGCGCCGACAAATAGTGGAGCAATATCAGAAAGGAGTTCGACAGTGTAAAATTGCAAAGAGTTTGAACATATCATCATCTACAGTGCATAATATCATCAAAAGATCCAGAGAATCTGGAAGAATCTCTGTGCGTAAGGGTCAAGGCCGGAAAACCATACTGGGTGCCCGTGATCTTCGGGCCCTTAGACGGCATTGCATCACATACAGGCATACTTCTGTATTGGAAATCACAAAATGGGCTCAGGAATATTTCCAGAGAACATTATCTGTGAACACAATTCACCGTGCCATCCGCCGTTGCCAGCTAAAACTCTATAGTTAAAAGAAGAAGCCATATCTAAACATGATCCAGAAGTGCAGACGTCTTCTCTGGGCCAAGGCTCATTTAAAATGGACTGTGGCAAAGTGGAAAATGGTTCTGTGGTCAGACGAATCAAAATGTGAAGTTCTTTACGGAAATCAGGGATGCCATGTCATTCGGACTAAAGAGGAGAAGGACGACCCAAGTTGTTATCAGCGCTCAGTTCAGAAGCCTGCATCTCTGATGGTATGGGGTTGCATTAGTGTGTGTGGCATGGGCAGCTTACACATCTAGAAAGACACCATCAATGCTGAAAGGTATATCCAGGTTCTAGAGCAACATATGCTCCCATCCAGATGACGTCTCTTTCAGGGAAGACCTTGTATTTTCCAACATGACAATGCCAAACCACATACTGCATCAATTACAGCATCATGGCTGTGTAGAAGAAGGGTCCGGGTACTGAACTGGCCAGCCTGCAGTCCAGATCTTTCACCCATAGAAAACATTTGGCGCATCATAAAACGGAAGATACGACAAAAAAGACCTAAGACAGTTGAGCAACTAGAATCCTACATTAGACAAGAATGGGTTAACATTCCTATCCCTAAACTTGAGCAACTTGTCTCCTCAGTCCCCAGATGTTTACAGACTGTTGTAAAGAGAAAAGGGGATGTCTCACAGTGGTAAACATGGCCTTGTCCCAACTTTTTTGAGCTGTGTTGTTGTCATGAAATTTAAAATCACCTAATTTTTCTCTTTAAATGATACATTTTCTCAGTTTAAACATTTGATATGTCATCTATGTTCTATTCTGAATAAAATATGAAATTTTGAAACTTCCACATCATTGCATTCCGTTTTTATTTGCAATTTGTACTTTGTCCCAACTTTTTTGGAATCGGGGTTGTAGTTTTCTTTACCTTCAAATAATTAACAATAAGTACTGAATAGCCATTCGAGTGAAAAACAAGAGTGTTATCTGACTTTTGCACAGTACTATGCAATGGTAGTCCACTGGGAAACTCTACCACCTACTATCTACTATATTTTTTTTCTCGACCTTCATCTCATTCTTTTCACGTTAGGAATTGTCCCAAGATCATGGTTTCCCTGCTTCTTTCTCCAAGAGCAGATCTAATGCCCCAATTAGACAGAGAGAATGGGCACTCTCAGACAAGTCATCTGTATCTGTGGGTTTGGCCCCTCTGTATGAATTGCCAACTGAGGACCGCAACTGAGCAATCCAGGAAATACTTATGAATGCAAGAGGCCCTAGTTTATGGTTCTTGTATAGTCATGTAGGTGGATTCTGTTCCATGAATGGGTTGTACCTTGTAGACTGGATCTAGTGCAGTGTCAGATTCCCCAAATATTCATTTTTCTCAAGGGGCTGGTAGCCAGCATTCCCCATATATGCTATATACCTCTTCCTTAAGAGCCTGGCATGTGATCTTCCCCTCGTGCTGAAGTTCACGAAAGCCCCTGCTTACAAGTGTATATAAGATGCCAATTTGACATGGGTGTTTCTGAAGACTAGTGATAAGTGCAGCAAAAATGTTGAACAACTGGATGGTCAGACAGTAATCCTGCATTGCCTATGTTTCTGGCCAGACAGATGATTTTGAGATTACCTTGTGGTTGAACATAGGATTTTTGTCCATGGTCATATTGCCATCAATCACAATCATCAATTCAAACCCAAAATCTTCAAACAACTTTCTAGTTAGTCAGTTTCTCATGGCATTGTGGTTATACGTTATTATCACCACCCCTGGTAGTTAGGTGGGTGAAATTATTGCATTTGCATGTTGAAAAGAATATATTGTAAAATATGCAGTGAAAAAGGTTAAAAATTGGTAGTTTTGGCAACTAAATCCAGACTAAAATGAATAACAAGCAGTTGACAAAAATATGAATAAAATGAGTATGTTTTCTGATGAAGGTAATTTTATCCTTATATGGATAGAGTGGTAGAGTTGATATTCACATAAGTGTTTAAACAATCCACTGTGACATGTTACGGGGCTCTCGTAGTGGAGAAGTGCATATAACACTTACATACATTGGCTACTGAAGTATGCAATAAATATGCATCCTTCTTCCTCATTTCTTTCTAACAGATTTTGTCTAATTTGTATTTCTTTCTTCTCTTCCTCGCTCTTATGTTTTTTTAGACATGAATGAACATAGTTCTCGCAGCCACAGCATATTCCTGATCAACATCAAGCAGGAGCATGTGGAAACAGAGCAGAAACTCTGTGGAAAACTCTATCTTGTGGACTTGGCTGGCAGTGAGAAGGTGTGTTTGCATTATGTGATTGCACATACAGTATTAAATGTATGTTTTCAGCATTTAGTAACTCAGGTATACTTTTTGTATGGTAAGGTAACTTATAAAAACATATAATCTTATGACAGGATGGAGGGTAGAGAGTGGAGTTTCCCAAGAGGGAGAGTTTTCAGGGTTTTAGCTTGCACACAAATCACCACAGAACAGCAAGAAATGAAAGGAGGACACATAATGATTAACGTTCCTGGTCATACTATCCCATTAGTATATGGTATATATATGTGCTTAGAATTGGTAGGTCCTGGTCTCATCTAGGTGTTTAAAAGAGAGAGAGAGAGCATAGGCCCAAGTAATGAGTTTGACCATTTGACATGGTGGCAAATAGGTTTTGTTTAGCAAAACAATTCTCACACATAGGTCAGTTCTGAGTGGTCAGACTAATCACTTTATCAGTGTCTGAGTGAATGGCTTTCATTATGCAGAATAGATGTACCGTATAGATTTCAGTTGTGAGACGTGCTCAGTATTTAAAGCAGTTAAAAATAAGAACGAGATTAGTTGTTTAGCATTCTTTAAATATTCTCCCTATCAGTGGGATAATATAGCATACCCCTGTTTCAGAGTCATCCATTTCAACAATAGAGAGAAGTTTTGGATCTAGGTGTTTAAGAATGTGGCAGTGAAGGCCCTTTTGAGGGTGCAGTTATCCATTTCATGTAAGGATATGAGCACCTCCTTTCCACGAGGAAGTTAATGGAACTGCAATGCTGCTAAATCATCTAATTTAACACATATAGAAATTTGCAAACCCCAGCAATCAAATAACACCTTAATATTATGGGATTAGGATGATTTTAAATTGTTTCTACCTTATTGTAATCTATAGTGACCACCTCCATACTGATGATAACTCCAAAACTAAATGCTTTGCTTGTGGAATTCACTCTTCAAAGCCTTAAGAAATAGCATGTTTAAAAATGCTTACAAGTTAAATATGCGTGTTTACAAGTTTGGATTAACAACAAAATGTTCCAACATGTTTCTCAAAAGACAGTATGGTTGCACAGCAAAGAGTGATTCAGCCTGACAGCTCCAGAGTCCCCAGTTCAATCCTCAACTCGATTTACTGTCTATATGGAGTTTCTGTGCATATTCTTCCTGTGGTGACCTGGGTTTTCTGAAGGATAGAGGGGCATTTACCAAGCCACAATGCATCATCAAATATTTATAGTGAATTTAATTATATGGACACAAGTGTTTTATTGGGAAATATGCCACTCGTATTTTTCATATGAACTACATCCAGGACATCAAGTGACACATTTTTCAGTATGTCACTCATGAGGAAATCAATGAATTGTTTTGATAAATTTGTGAACATTTTGTTTGTGAATGTGTCTATATAATAAAAAGAAAATCACACACTGCCTTGAAGGTACAGTATGAAGTTTATCTTCTCGTGTTGAAAAACTCACATTTTTCATATGAAATACATTGCGGATCTAAGTGACAAATTTCACTCTGATGATGTCGCTCCCAGTGTTTTCCTGCTGAGTAGATGCACGTTATCAACATGGCAAACCGGTTAAAAATTAAAAAAAATTTTTTTTGGATGAACTAGCAGGGTTTTTTTTGTGCATATGTCCATATAATATAAAGAACATTACACGGTGTCACAAAGGTATGAAGTTTATCTTCTCATGTTGGAAACTATTTCACTAGTTTGCTGCACTCACTCATGAAATATACATTCACCACTCAAACTTCATATCTTCATGCCACACACACACACACGCGAGCGTGTGTGTAAAATATATATTCACTAGCTGCTGTATAACTAGTGGATAGAGCAGCTGGTGGATAGCTCAGTTGATAACATCATTGACTTAGTGCACTCTGGTGCAGGAGCTTGAGGCAACTCCAGTGAGGGCCTGTACCGTAGGCAAGACCCTTAATGCTACCTGCCTACCTCATAAATGAGAGACAGAAAAACAAGAGTCATACTGACTCGGACATCGCCCGGTCTAACAAGGTCCACATCAGGTGTTGAGGAACCAGGGCAATCTGATGAGAAATGGGCTACTGGAACAAAAGCAAGACACTCATGGACAAGAGCTCAGAACACTGGGCTGTTGTAATGCAACTATGCAAGTAACCCCAGAGACCAAAGGATGCTTCGATACCCAACATCTACAATAACACCAAAACAACTAGTGACTCAATGTTCCAATATCCACAAACAGCAACTGCTATCACAATTAGAGATTGATGAGATACATCACAAATGTAGGAGGAGTCAGGATGCCAGGTCGGGGGGGGGGGGGGTATTATCATCCCCACACTCGGAGATTGAGAATGGGAACCCCCCAGCAACACACCCTTGCGAGCAAGAGCTTAATGCATGAGCAGCTGACCTGAAATTGAAGATAGTAACAAAACTGAACACCTTGAACCACCATGCGTGACTACCGCAACTGTGTGAAATACCTCCTGAAAATCTTCTAGATGTGAATACAGCAGAACAAATTATCTCAACCATCACTGAGACCAACAAGCTGATATACATCACAGCGACAGTGATCCTGGAAATGCTTGGCTATAAGATGGACACTACCCATACAGTCCAATACCCACCATGGAAGAGAAGGTTAGAGGCTAAGCTCAAGGCAACCCAAAGAGAAGTTAGCCAGCTATTAGAACTCCAGAAAGGTATGACAAGGAAAGGGCTACCTAAGAAATACAGCAAGTTGTCCATACCCGAGGCCCGAGAGACTGCCAAACAAAGACTCACAGCCCTGGCTACCCATTTAAGGAGGTACACAAGCAAAGCTGAAGCCAGGAGAATAAATAGGATGTTCTCCACTCAACCATGAAAGGTGTACACCCAGTGGCAGGGTAATAACAACATGGTTCCAGATCCACCAAGGCTGGAGACTGAACAATACTAGAAAGGGATATGGGAGAAGGAAAATCACATAATGATGAACTAAATTTCAATGTACATTTGTGCAGTGACAATAAAGGCATTCTATTCTATTCTGTTCAGTGGCTAATAGACCTGAGAGCCAAATACAGCAATCTCCCTGAACAAGACCCAGTAACCATCACTGTGGCAGACATCCAAGTAAGAGTCTTGAAAATGAAGAACTGGACAGCACTAGGCCCAGATATGGTTCACACCTACTGGCTAAAGAAGCTAACCTCACTGAACCAACTGCTCATGGATGGGACTCACCTGGAATGGCTGACTGAAGGTCGGACCACCCTGATCCTGAAGGACCCACAGAAGGGAGCAGTCCCATCCAACTATCGCCCGACAACCTACCTCTGCACAACATGGAAGCTCCTGTCAGGCATCACAGCAGATAAGATGAGCAGGCACATGACTCAATGCATGAGCGAGGCCCAGAAAGAAATTGGTAGGAACACCAGAGGAGCAAAACATCAGCTACTGGTAGCCAGTGCAGTAGGTCAAGACTGCTGAACCAGACATAACAATCTGTGCACCGCCTGGTTTGACTACAAGAAAGCCTATGACTCGATGCCCCACACATGGATCCTGGAATGCTTGAAACTGTACAACATCAACAGGACTCTCAGAACCATCATCAAGAACTCAGTGAGGCTGTGGAAAACAACACTAGAGGCCAACTTCAAGCCAATAAGCCACCATCAAGTGCAGCATAAACCAAGGAGGTGCTCTGTCCCACCTGCTGTTCTGCAAAGGACTGAACCCCCTCAGCCAGATTATCACCAAGAGCAGCTATGGATACAGACTGCAAAATGGAGCAACCATCAGCCACCTCCTCTACATGGATGACATCAAGCTGTATGCCAGGTCTGAGAGAAACATCAACTCACTGATCCATACTACTAGGATCTACAGCAACAACAACAAAATGTCATTAGGACTAGATAAGTGTGCCCGGATGGTCACAAGGAGAGGGAAAGCAGTCAAAACTGAGGGGTTGGTGCTACCAGATGGCATATTAGGAGATATGGAAGACAGCTACAAGTACCTTGGAATCCCACAGGCAAATGGCAACCATGAAGAGTCCACTAGGAAAGCAGCAACAGCCAAATACCTATGGAGGGTAAGGCAAGTCCTGAGAAGTCAGCTGAATGGAAAGAACAAGGTCGAGGCCATCAACACCTACGTCCTGCCAGTCATCAGATACCCTGCTGGCATAATAAGCTGGCCAAAGGAGGAGATGGAGGCCACCAACACCACTGACATAAGGACAAGAAAACCCCTGACAGTGCACAGAAGGTTTCACTCCAAGTCCAGCATCCTGAGGCTGTACACTAAGAGGAATGAAGGAGGCCGAGGACAAGTGAACATCAGAGCCACTATCCAGGATGAAACAACAAAGATCCATGAGTACATCAGGGAGATGGCCCCAAATGAAGTGCTTAGTGAATACCTCAGACAGCAGAAACCTGGGAAGGAAGTACAAGAGGAACCATAATGGAAAGACAAACCACTGCATGGGATGTACCACTGGCAAATAGAAGAAGTGGCTGATATTGAAAAATCCTACCAGTGACTGGATAAACCTGGACTGGAAGACTGCACAGAGGCATTAATCATAGCTGCACAGGAACAGGCCCTAAACGCAAGCTTGATAGAGGCCGGGGTTTACCCCACAAGGACCCCAGGTGCAGACTGTGCAAAGATGCCCCCAAGACAATCCAGCACATAACAGCAGGGTGTAAGATGCTAGCAGAAAAAGCATACATGGAATGCCATAACCAAATGGCTGGCATAATGTACAGAAACATCTGTGCCAAGTATGGACTGGAAGTCCCAAGGTCAAAGTGGGACACACCTCTGAAGGTGGTTGAGAATGGCCAAGCTAAGATCCTGTGAGACTTCCAGATACAGACGGGCAAACTGGTAATGGCTAACCAACTGGACATGGTAGTGATGGACAAATGGGAGAACAAGGCTGTGGTGATAGATGTGGCAATACCAAGTGACAATAACATCAGGAAAAAGGAACTTGAGAAGTATCAAGGACTGAAAGAAGAGCTAGAAAAGATGTGGAAGATGAAGACAACAGTGGTCCCCATGGTGATAGGAGCCCTCGGTGCAGTGACCCCAAACTGGGAGAGTAGTTCCAACAGATCACAGGAACAAGATCCGAGATCTCTGTCCAGAAAAGCGCAGTCCTAGGAACATAATGCATGGTTGCATAATACTGGGGATTCTGGGAGCTCCCAGAAAGTAGGGCAGTTGTACCAGTGTATTGTAAATATCTTTTAAATTCATGAAGAATCAGCTTTATCATTGGTAAGGACTGCTACATTATTTCTTTTTAATGTACTTATACTTAGGAGTGGGCAATTTAGAAAAAAAAATCACGATTGTTTTCAGGTTGGTTTTTAAGACTGTTTTGCAAGTTGCTGAACAGAGCTTCTTCTTTCGGCTGTTCCCATTACGGGTTGTCATCGTGGATAATGTCCCTCCATCTCCTCCTGTTCTCTGTATCTTTTTCTGTCACACCAACCATCCTCATGTCCTCCTTCACCACATCCATAAATCTTATCTTGGGCCTTCCTCTTTTCCTTCTACCTAACAACTCCATCTCCAGCATTATTTTCCCAATATACCCCGGATCTGTCTTCTGTACATGTCCAAACCATTTCAATCTTGCCTCTCTCATGTTGTCTCCAAGCTATCCTACATGTGCTGTTCCTCTAATACTCTCGTTTCTAATCCTGTCCAACTTTGTCATTCCCAATGAAATTCTCAGCATCTTCAACTCTGCTACCTCCAATTCAGTTCCTGTCTTTTTGTCAGTGCCACTGTCTAAACCATACAATATAGCTGCTCTTACTACTGTCTTGTACACCTTTCCTTTTCACTCTTGCTGGCAACCTTCTGTCACAAATCACTCCTGGCACTCTCCTCCATCCATTGCAACCTGCTTGCACTCTCTTTACTTCTGTTCCACACCTGCCATTACTTTGCACAGTTGACCCCAGGTATTTGAATTCATTTACTTTAATCGCCTCTATTCTTTGTAGCTGTACCATTCCACTCTCCTCAGAGAGGTGGCATGGTGGTGTACTGTAAGTAGTTAGCACTGTTGCTTCATAGCAAGAAGGTTCTGGGTTTGAGCCCAGCGGCTGATGGGGGCCTTTCTGTGTGGAGTTCGAATGTTCTCCCTGTGTCTGGGTGCTCTGGTTTCCCCCACAGTTCAAAGACATGCAGTTACCGATAGGTTAACATGGGGTGGCCTTGGACTGAAGTGCCTAAGAGTGGTGGTGTGCATGTACACAGTGGCTTTGCTCTCCTATGATGAACTAAATTTTGTTGTGCAGTGATGATAAAGGTATTCTGTCTCTCCCTCATTCATGCACATGTCCTCTGTCTTACTCCTACTGACTTTCATTCTGTCATATACCTTCTCTAAATCCACAAACACACAATGCAGCTCCTGGCCTTCTCTATACTTTTCCATCAACATTCTCAAAGCAGATATTGCGTCTATCATACTCTTTCCTGGCATGAAACCATATTGCTGCTCAAATATCTCTGCCTCTCTTCTTAGCCTTGCTTCCAGTACTCTTTCCCACAACCTCATGCTGTGGCTGGTCAACTTTATGCCTCCATAGTTATTGCAGCACTGAACATCGGCCTTGTTCTTGAATATTGGTACCAGTATACTTCTTCTCCACTCCTCAGTCATCCTCTCATGCCTCCACTGGTATATCATCTGAGCCAACTGCCTTACCACTTTTCATTCTCTTCATAGCCCTCCTTACTTCCTCCTTGCTAATCTGCTGTTCTTCCTGATTCACTATTTCCACCTCAACCAGCCTTCTCTCTCTTTTATTTTTGTCATTTGTCAGCTTCTCAAAGTACTCCATCCACATTCTCAGCGCACACTCTTCACTTGTCAGCACATTTCAATCTGTATCCTTTATCAGCCTAACCTACTGCACATCCTTCCCAGCTTAATCTTATTGTCTTGCTAATCGGTACGGGTCCTTTTCTCCATCCTTAGTGTCTAACCTTTCATGTAGTTCATCATACACCTTTTCCTTTGCCTTTGTCACTGCTCTCTTTGCTTTCTCTCACATCTCCTTGTATTCTTGTCTGCCCTCTTGATCTCTCTTTTTTATCCCAGCTTTGCTTTGCCAACTTCTTCCTCTTTATATTCTCCTGGACTTACTCATTCCACCACCAAGTCTCTTTGTCTTTCTTTCTTTGTCCTGATGGCATTCCCAGCATCTTCCTAGCTGTCTTCTTCACCACTTCTGCCATAGATGTCCAATCATCTAGTACAGGGGTCTCAAACTCAACTTACCTGGGGGCTGCTGGAGGTAGAGTCTGGGTGAGGCTGGGCTGCATCAAGTATTCCACAAAAAAAAGGGTTTCAAGTATTCCCAAAAAAAGTGCAACTGATCCAATCTTCTCAATCTTTATTATTAACAGTTCTTCAACATGAATGTTTCTTCTGAGCATGAATGGGTTCTTCAGAACATGAATGGTTCTTCTGAACATGAATAGGTTCTTCAGAACATGAATGGTTCTTCAGAGCATAGGCTTCTCTTGCCTACTCCTTGCTGCCAAAGACCTGGCAGCGCTTCCTCTCACACAGCTGAGCCACATTTGGCTTGAGGGAGGAAGCAGTTGAGACCCTCAGTATGGCTTGAAAATGCTCATCAGTAAGTTTGGACCTGTACTTTGACTTATTGAAGTTCATGGCGGAGAAGAGCTTTTCACACAGATATGTGCTGCCAAAAAGGCACATGGTCCACTTGAACATCCTGGAGAGCTCAGGGAAGGTGGGGGGTAATTCTCTCAAAAATTGTCCAATCTTGTCTGCTTTTCCAATCACCTCCCTGAACTTGTCTTTGAGTTCAGAATTGCACTGCAGGTCAATGAGCTCCATTTGAAGCACAGGAGGGGCATCTTGCACATCGAAAGAGAAGGGGTCAGCAAAAAATTTGAAAAGTGGCTCTATGTGTCTTGAAGTCTGCAAACCTGTGATCAAATTCCTCCTGTAGCTTCACAATGGCATCAGCATGCTTCTCACCACTGAATGGTGTGCCCGCATCCATGAGTGCCTTGCATGCTGGAAAATGGCAGAGGTTTGTCTGAGAGAGCTGGGCTTTCCATAACACAAGTTTTGTGGAGAATGCTCTCACATTGTCATAGGCAGCACTGACAAGGCCTTGTAACTTCTTGTTCAGTACATTCAGCTCCTGTGTGATGTTAACAAGAAAAGCTAAGTCCATGAGCCATTTGGGATCACTTAGCACAGGAACAGCCATCCCATCCTTCTCCTTGAATGCTTTCACTTCTGCTCTCAACTCAAAAATCCTCTTCAGGATGTTTCCCCTGCTGAGCCAACGTACCTTGGTGAAGTAGAGCGCATCCTCATATGCTGACTCTATTTCCTCCAAAAAGGCATGGAACTCCCGGTGCTTTAAGCCCCTGGATCTGATATGGTTGATGCATTTCACGACAGTCATCATATTATCAAACTTCAGGCATTTGCTGCAAAGAAGAGCAATGGCCTCCTCCACACCCTCCTCTTCCAGTTTTCTTTGAACAAGTGCCACCAGTCCATTTCTCCTCCCTGTCATTGATGGCTCTCCGTCGGTTATTATTCCAGCAAACCTCTTCCATGGCAAACCGGCATCCACAATGGCATCACACAGCTGGCGGAATATCTCCTGAGTGGTGGTCTGGCCATGCATTGGAGTCACTGTGAGCAACTCCTCCATCACTTCAAAACTGTCGTCAACATCACGGACATACATTGCGAGCTGCGGCGTGTCAGTGATGTCTGTGCTCTCATCAAGAGTGACTGAGTATGTATGTTTGGCTTTCTCACGCAGTTGATGATATATGTTACCTGACAAATCAGAAATGCACTCTGCCACTGTGTTGACTGAAAGGCTGATGTTGCTAAACAGACCCTTCTTTTCCGGACAGACTATACCTGCAGCCTGTAACATGCACTTTTTGACGAACTCACCTTCTTTGAATGGCTTTCCCACCTTAGCAATCATCTTACTCACCACGTAGCTAGCTTCAACTGCTGCATCATTCTCTTTGCTTGCTTTCTTGAAGAAATCTTGTCGCCTCAGTAGACATGTTTTAAGATTGGTGACCCGGTTCTCTCTCTCATCTCCCTGGTATTTTGCATACTCCTCAGCATGTCTAGTTGAGTAATGATGTCTGATGTTGTATTCCTTGTGCACCGCAACTTTCTCTGTGCATATAAGACACGTCGGGATGCCCCTGTGCTCAACAAAAAATATTCCATCTCCCACTTTTCCTGAAATTGTCTGTGCTTGTCGCCAACTTTCTCTTCACGGCAGGTTTTGAGAAAGACATGACTGGGGCTGGGTGACAGGATATATTTTCCTTCCACTTGGTGTCACTCCGGAATCACATTTCAACCAAGTGACTAATGTTGCTAATTTGCGTTGGCTAACTTGACAACAAATGCCACCGGAAGCTGTCACGAGCCTGAGCTATGGTGTGATTAAAAAAAAAAAAAGCCCAGGGCAAGCGCAGCACGCACAACGACTCGGCAAAAAGGTGCATTTGAGAAAAACATGCGGGCCGCATTAACACTAAACTTTGATGTCAAGTAGGGGGCCACAAAATATCGTCCCGCAGGCCTCAATTGGCCTGCGGGCCGTGAGTTTGAGACCCATGATCTAGTACCTCTCATGTTTGTCTCATCATATCCCTAAATTCTGACTTACAAGCTTCCTCCTTCAATTTCCCCATCTGATTTTTAGTTTAGCTCTCTCTTTCTTCCTCTTTTTTACTTCTAAGGTCATCCTCCCAACCACCATCCGATGCTGCTTAGTTACACTCTCCCCTGTTACTGTATCACTTTGCAGTCTCCAGTCTCCTTCATATTGCAACGTCGACATAAAATATAATCCACCTGAGAACACCTTCCTTCACTCTTATGTTACTCTTTGCTCTTCTTTCTTCTTAAAATACTGATTTACCACAACCATTTCCATCCTCTTTGTGAAATCCACCACTATCTGCCCTTCCACATTTCTCTGCTTCACTCTGTACCTGCCCATCACCTCCTCATCACCCCTGTTCCCTTCTCCAACATGCCAGTTTAGGTCTGCTCCAATCACCACTCTTTCCTTCTTTGGTATACTTTCAACCACTTCATCCAACTCACTCCAGAATTTTTCTTTCTCCTCCATCTCACACCCTACTTGAGGGGCATATGCTCTGACAGTGTTCATCACCCCTTCAATTTCCAGCTTCTCATTCATCACTCTGTCATTCACTCATTACCTCCAACACACTCTTAACATACTCTTCATTCAGGATTACCCCTACACCATTTCTCCTCCCAACCACACTGAGAAAAGCTTGAAACCACCTCTGATGTTCCTGGCCTTACTTCCCTTCCACTTTGTTTCTTGTACACACAGGATGTCAATATTTCTCCTCTCCATCATATGAGCCAGTTCTCTTCTGTTATCAGTCATAGTGTCAACATTTAAAGTTCCAACTTTCAATTCCACTCTCCTGGAATAACAATATTAGAAAAATATTTGCGACTTGGTGAGTCATAACAACCACCAACTATTTTTAGAAGTCAAACCCTTAAAGATCATAGGCAATGATTCTCAATTTATGCACATTTGAAACTTTATATGTTAAAAAACCCTCTGTAATTTTCTTCTGGTCCCAAGAAGTATTGTTAATAAGTAATAATTAAAATAAGTTAGTGTGGATTGTGGCGAATTTCTGTTCGGCGATTTTCGTGACCACTCGGCGCGTGACATCATTCAAGACAAACAAACCGCTTGAGTTGAGTCCACTTCCATTTACTTGCATTGTCGTTCGGCTTGAGTGCAGACATGCTGTAGCAAGTGTTCTAGGTGGGTGGAGCACAGAAGCACGGCAGGCCAGTACCGAGTTCTCAATAACTCTTTTATTGTCAGCTTTTCAGCTTCTACACATTTTACTCATATGCACACACACGCCACACACACATGTGTTCTGGTCGGGAGAGCTCTCTTCCCCTGCCCTCTCTCTCCTTATATAGGGCGTGGTTGCTGGGAAGACACACAAACACAGGTTAATTCGCATCAGGTGTAGTGATTTTGCCACTTACCTTCCCTGCCTCCGCCCTCCGGTCACAGACCGATGCTTGACCACGCCCCCACTGCCACACATGCGTTCAGGTATTTCCAAAGAAAAACCATGCCTTATTGTTGTGCAGTGAACTGTAACAATGGGACTGGTTCAGGAAGAAGTTTTTACCTTTTTCTGAGAGAGGAGAAGAGGCGGAGAGAGTGGATTGGCTTTTTCCAGAAGAGAAGAAGAGGCAGAGTGAGTGGGTTGGCTTTTTCGAAAGAGGAGAAGAGGCAGAGCGAGTGGGTTGGCTTTTTCCAAAAGAGGAGAAGAGGCAGAGCGAGTGGGTTGGCTTTTTTTGGAAGAGGAGACGAGGTGGAGAGAGTGGATTGTGTGCATGAAGCCAGAGGGTTGGCTTTTTCTGAAAGAGGAGAAGAGGCGGAGAGAGTGGATTGTGCACGTAAAACAAAATCAAGCAGTCAAAGAAGAAACGGACCAGCAACGCTCAAGCAAAAAGAAGAAGATTTGAGGTAAACATTTTTACCTTTCCTTGCAATTGATAAGTCAAGAATCCTGCAGGATCCTGTACAATCATTGTGGAAATGAAACAAAAGGGACATTTCCTCACTTAGAGTAGGCTATAAATAGTATAATGCCGTGGATGGCAGGCTAATGTGGCCTACCACTGTCAAGTAATCGTTACCTATATCCACTAGGGAGGGCAGTTTAATTATTCTTCAAAAGAGCTCTTATTTAGTATTACGACGAAAGTAAGAATTTATCATAACTACCAGGATAAATCATTTGGGCGCGAGTCTTGTTGAGGTCCGGGGTCACGATGATCAGAGTCAGCCGAGTCGCTGTCCGATTCCGGGACTGCACGGTCAAACCAGTGAGCCACATTGCTTTGCAACGGCCATAGGTTCATACATATATGGTTTCACCTCTCAATATTCAATTTGGAGAGTTCCTACTTCAAAATCGCTATTGCTTTCAGACATTTTACACAACCTCTCATGACCAAAGTCCGTACATGTGTGCTCGGTTCACAAGTAAACACAGAACTGCTCCCAGTCTTTTTGCCTTGAATGACATCTGTAGGGTGCAATTGGTCTTAAGTGATCAATCTCATTAAATCAGTCTCATTAAATCATTAAATCAGTCTCATTAAATCAGTCTCATTAAATCATTAAATCAGTCTCATTAAATACCACTAATTTTGGTGCTTAATGATAAATTACCAAACAGCTAAATTATGGTATATTCCAAATTATTATGATCACTACCAATGCAGCAATAATGTATCACTTACCATATTAAATAAATGCTACAGCCAATGGCACTCATATACACTTTGGAATTCTTTGAGATTGTGTGACTTCCAGGATATATCAGCAAAACAGACAATCACAGGTTCAGAATAATTGAATTTATTATAACAATGATAAAAATGAGGAATAGCAGTTGAAATATTCAAATATGATCAGCAATATATATATATATATATATATATATATACCGTGTGTATATATATATATATATATATATATATATATATATATATATATATATATATGTGTATGTGTGTGTGTGTGCGTGCGTGAGGGGAGAGAGAGAGAGCAAAGGGGGTGTGTCCTGTGCGCGACTGGGCCAGGATGGCTTGCCATCATTGATGGAACAATGAATTCTGAATTATACCAGCGAATTCTAAAGGAAAATGTCACAACATCTGTCCATGAACTGAATCTCAAGAGAAGGTGGGTCATGCAGCAAGACAACGACCCTAAGCACACAAGTTGTTCTACCAAAGAATGGTTAAAGAAGAATAAAGTTAATGTTTTGGAATGGCCAAGTCGAAGTCCTGACCTTAATCCAATCGAAATGTTGTGGAAGGACCTGAAGCGAGCAGTTCATGTGAGGAAACCCACCAACATCCCAGAGTTGAAGCTGTTCTGTACGGAGGAATGGGCTAAAATTCCTCCAAGCCGGTGTGCAGGACTGATCAACAGTTACCGGGAACATTTAGTTGCAGTTATTGCTGCACAAGGGGGTCACACCAGATACTGAAAGCAAAGGTTCACATACTTTTGCCACTCACAGATATGTAATATTGGATCATTTTCCTTAATAAATAAATGACCAAGTATAATATTTTTGTCTCATTTGTTTAACTGGGTTCTCTTTATCGACTTTTAGGACTTGTGTGAAAATCTGATGATGTTTTAAGTCATATTTATGCCGAAATATAGAAAATTCTAAAGGGTTCACAAACTTTCAAGTACCACTGTATCTCTTAAAAACAACTGAGAGAACAATGTAGAACACAAGATCAGTGTGCACAGTTAAACAGTTCCTGAGTTTAAATTCACACTACTTCATAAAGCTAATTCCTAAGACTAGTTTTGCCCAAAATGCCAGTCTTACTTCTAGTATCTTGCTTCTATGCAAGATTACGCAGAGATGTCCCGAAGAGGCGGAGTTTCACAGAGCTCGTGGAGGTTTCTGTAAAAACGCAGAGAATTTCTTTGTCCGAACTTCAGCGTTTGTGAGGAAAAGTCTCTGATCAAACAATGTGCACAGCGATTAAGTCAGAAGGAATCCGGTCGCTTCTAACTTCTAATTAACTGCTTTGGGCTGCAGTCGTAACGTTACTTAGAATGAACAAATAAAAACCGGTTGTAACTCAATCTGAGTGAAATAGCACGATTTAAGTAGTCTTACCGTGGCCAGTGGTAAACGAAAATGCGCTGAGTTTCTTTCTTGCCAGGCAGAAGTCGTGATTTCAGACGGTCCGGTAAGAGAATGTCTCTTTTTGTTTGTTACCGCGTGGTTCCAGCCCCAAAGAGGAAGAGAGTAGTGTGGCTTAGTTACTTATGGAGTCATGGAGGAAGTGACGTAGGTGATCCCGCCCAGGCGTGATGTAGGTCATCGCGGAAGTTGGTTGATGGGATTTGTAGTTTCTAGATGGACTGTGACGCTGTACCTACACATCACAACGACTGTCTCCTGGCGGTAAAAGTGCGCGTAAGTGAGATCTAAACAAACCTTCAGAACTTGCGCAAACCAGTATATTTTAACCATTTTATTCAATTTTAGGGTGCAAATTAGACACCAGGAAGATTGAATTTGCTTTTTGGGTTGTTCTTCTAGAAAATTAAGTTGATATTCTACATTCCACCTCCGACCCTTGCCTATGACCTTTAAAACCCTCATTTTTGATGGTTTTGATGGGGACTGTGTCATTGGCCATGGTGGTGTAAGTGGTTAGCACTGTCCCCTCACAGCAAGAAGGTTCTGGGTTTGAGCCCAGTGGCCGACAGGGGCCGTTCTGTGTGGAGTTTGCATGTTCTCTTCATGTCTGCGTGGGTTTCCTTAAGGTGTTTCGGTTTCCCCTTGTAGCAGTTCGGATGGGTGGGTGGAGCACAGAAGGACGGCAGGCCAGAACTGAGTTCACAAAACCCGTTTATTATAGCTTTTCAGCCTTAACTACACACATACACACACACTCCAGTCGTCTGGTTGGAGAGAGAGCTCCCTCTGCTCTCGCTCTCTCTCCTTAAATAGGGTGCGGTCACTGGGGAAGACACACAAACACATTAATCAACCTCAGGTGCAGTGATTCTGCCACTTACCTTCCCTGACTCCGCCCTCCGGTCACAGACCGATGCTTGGCCATGCCCCCACTGCCACATACCCCCACCGCCCGACTCAGGCCGGGTGGCCGTCCAGCCTGCAGCCGACTCCCCCCCCCCCGATGGGAGAGGAAGTCCGCCACGGCCATATGCACCCCCGGCCTGTGGATCACCTTGAAGTTGAAGGGTTGGAGTGCCAGATACCAACGGGTGATCCGCGCGTTGGCATCCTTCAGGCGGTGGAGCCACTGGAGGGGCACGTGGTCCAAACGGAGGGTGAAAGGGCGTCCCAGCAGGTAGTAATGGAGGGCAAGGACCGCCCACTTGATCGCTAGGCACTCCTTTTCAATGGTGCTGTAGCGCCCCTCACGCACCGACAGCTTCCTACTGATATACAACACTGGGCGGTCCTCCCCCTCCACCTCCTGGGACAAAACAGCCCCCAGCCCTCTGTCCGACGCATCCGTCTGTAACATAAAGGGGAGAGTAAAGTCAGGGGAGTGTAAAAGTGGCCCCCCACACAGTGCAGCCTTTACCTCAGAAAAAGCCCACTGGCATTGCTCCGTCCACTGGACCGGATCTGGTGCCCCCTTTTTAGTCAAATCAGTCAGCGGGCTGGTGACGTCCGAATAGTTAGGTATAAACCTACGATAATAGCCAGCCAGCCCCAGGAACTGTCTCACCCCCTTTTTGGTCTTGGGCCTCGGGCAGGCTGCAATTGCCGCTGTCTTGTTAATTTGGGGATGCACCTGCCCGTTGCCCAAGTGGAAGCCCAGATACCGTACTTCCACCCGCCCAATCGCACACTTCTTCAGGTTGGCTGTGAGACCCGCTTGCCTCAGCGACCTAAGGACGGCCCTCAGATTTTGGAGGTGCCTCGGCCAGTCATTACTATAGATCAGGGGTTTTCAAAGTGTGGGAGAGTCAGCCCCCCCTCGGAGAGCAAATAAACAACCGCACCCCCCCCTTACAATTTTTGTTGTTGCTATACTTAATGTTCGATTCGTATTTTTAAAAAATGGTTGTTGTACACATTTTTTTATTTTTCACATTTTAAACATCTGTGCTTTTTAAAACATCTTGTTTTACACATTTTAAACATCTCATAGCATCGTTAGCTAGCACCTCTTGGCAGACAACACACTGTGGCAGTGGAGCATCTTCAGATCCAGTCCATGAAAATCCAAACTTTAAATAATTGTGGTCATACTTCCTTCTTTTTTCAGTCCCCCAGGATTTCGCGGGCCTTTTTTGTGATTGTTGCGGGCTAAAATGTCTGATGTTGCGGGGGTTTTCCAAAAAAAATTGCGATGAAAGTTGCGGTGTTTTTTAGGTTTTTGTTGCGATTACATTGCGGGAGGAAGTGAAAGTTGCGAGAAATTGTTGCGATTTTCTCTTTTTGTGATTAAAATTGAGTGATATGTTAAATATTAAGTTATTACTGAAAAACTATTGATTAAAAAAACAAAGACACTGAGAAATGGTCCTATAAACAACTTTACCAATATAAAAGATTACCAGGACTACAAAAATGCAGAAAAATAGGCTTTACTTATCCAAATGCACCTGTTGGTTCTAAAGTTAAAGTGCAAAGAACCTCACAGCACAACATGAAGTTACCTTCAAATATAATATAAATGCCTCAGCTTTCATATAAGAAAAAACTATTAATACTAGTACTGTGTGCAGGCAGTCTCTCCTGAAGACTAAATTAAACAATAATTATAAACTAATTAAATAAATGGCTCAGGCTTCATAGAAGAAAAAAAACAATTTGAACAGAATCTCACAGTATGATGCTGAAGCTGCCTAAACAATGGAAAATAAAATACCATTTTGGCAAAAATGTTGGCATCCATTAATTTCTTGTATTAAGTAAAAAAAATAAAGTGCACACAGTCCTTCACTGTAAACATAATACACTTTCAGTGATGCCAGATACTGCTGACGTTTTCCAGTCCAAAATATGTTCAAAACCCGCCAAAATGCACTTGAAACCTCCCAATCTGGCAACACTGCGCGCATGCTGCTTCTCTTGAACACACGGAAGTAAGGCGGAAGGTAGTTTGTCGACGTCACCTCAAGACGACGCCAATGATTGGTCAAATTTGCGGGAAAGTTGCGGTGATTGGATATAATTGCAACACCGCCCTGAATTCGCGGGGATTGGTTGAATTTGCACTGAAGTTGCAAATCGCGACATCCTGGAGGCTCTGTTTTTTTGCTTGGCCCAGACTTTGTCTCCTCACTCACTGTAGCTTTAGGTACTAAAAATCCATCCATTTTGTCTCTCACGTTGCGCCCCCCCTGAAGAACTCTGGTGCCCCCCAGGGGGGGCGCGCCCCACACTTTGAAAAGCCCTGCTATAGATAATGATATCGTCGAGGTAGGCGGCCGCATAGGTGGCGTGGGGGCGGAGGACCCTATCCATCAGCCACTGAAACGTAGCGGGCGCCCCAAACAGCCCAAAAGGAAGTGTGACAAACTAGTGTAAGCCGAACGGTGTGGAAAAGGCCATTTTTTCTCGGGATAATAGAGTCAAGGGGATCTGCCAATAACCCTTTGTTAAATCCAGTGTCAAGTAAAAGCAAGCTGTGCCTAGTCAATCGAGCAACTCATCAATACGAGGCATTGGGTACGCGTCGAATTTAGACACCGCGTTGACTTTCCTATAGTCTACACAGAACCGGACCGACCCATCGGCCTTGGGTACCAAGACCACCGGGCTGCTCCAGTCACTGTGGGAGTCCTTGACGATGCCCATTTCAAGCATGGCCTCGAGTTCTTCCTGAACCACTTTTTTCTTGTGTTCAGGTAGCCTGTAAGGGCGGCTACGCACTACCACCCCCGGGGGCGTCTCAATGTGGTGCTCTATGAGGTTGGTGCGGCCGGGCAGGGGCAAGAACACGTCTGAAAACTCGGTCTGCAACTGGGCAACCTCCGCGAGTTGGGTCGGGGAGAGGTGGTCTCCACAGGGGACCGGAGAGGTACGTGATGCCAATGTTCCCTTTTGAACCTCCGGCCCCAGCTCCGCCTTCTCCGGAACCACCAACACCATGGGGACCTCCTCGTTCCAGAGTTTGAGCAGATTGAGGTGGTAAACCTGTAGCGCCCCACCCCTGTCCGTTCGCCTCATCTCATAGTCAATGTCCCCGACTCGCCGTGTGACCTCAAAGGGTCCTTGCCACTTGGCAACTAATTTGGAGCTCGATGTGGGCAACAGTACGAGTACTTTATATCCCGATGCGAACTCCCTGAGGCGCGTACCCTTGTCGTACAGGCGGGTTTGTCATTCTTGGGCCTGCCGCAAATTCTCCTGGGTTAGGTGGGTGAGTGTGTGGAGTTTTGCACGCAGGTCAATAACGTATTGGATTTCATTTTTACTTGGTAAAGGTCCCTCCTCCCAATTTTCCCGCAGCACATCTAGAATGCCGCGCGGCTTACGCCCATATAACAATTCAAATGGGGAGAACCCCGTGGAGGCTTGGGGGACCTCTCGCACTGCAAACAACAAGGGGTAGAGCCACTTATCCCAATTACATGCGTCCTCACTTACGAATTTTTTAATTATATTCTTGAGGGTGCGATTGAACTGTTCAACTAAACCGTCCGTTTGTGGGTGATACACATTGGTGCGGATAGGCTTAATACCCAACAACCTATACAGTTCATTTAGTGTATGTGACATAAACGAGGTGCCTTGGTCAGTCAGAATCTCTTTCGGGATTCCAACTTGGGAGATAACGTGGAAGAGCGCTTCCGCAATACTGCGTGCTGAGATATTGCGAAGAGGCACCGCTTCCGGGTATCGCTTTGCATAGTCCACCAGAACTAATATAAAGCGGTACCCTCGTGTTGACTGATCTAATGGCCCGACGAGGTCCATCCCAATTCTTTCGAACGGGGTCTCGATTAATGGGAGAGGGCGCAAAGGCGCTTTTGGAATGGCCGCTGGATTTACTAACTGGCATTTACGGCATGCCGTACACCACCTACGGACATCGCCACGAATCCCTGGCCAATAGAACCGGGCCATTATTCGGGCTAGTGTTTTATCCTGCCCTAAGTGTCCAGCCATGGGATTAAAGTGAGCTGCCTGGAATACCAATTCCTGGCGGCTCTTCGGAATCAACAGCTGTGTGACTTGCTCTTTAGTTTGAGTTTCCTGCATCACTCGGTATAATCTATCCTTCATAATTGAGAAGTAGGGGAAGGACGGGGTGGCATTTGGCTGGAGCATTAAACCATCGATTACTCTCACTTGGTCAAATGCATGCCGCAGAGTCTCGTCTCGCGACTGCTGTAATGGAAAATCCGCGAGGGATTCCCCAATAGAGAGAGGAGGAGCCTGTGGCTCCTCACTCTGACGCGGAGATGACATAGATGGCTCTGTGACAGCTGCTCCCGCTAACGCGACACCAGGACCTCCACTTATTAAACTACAGCAGGACCCACTCTTCAGTAGGTGACTCATTAATTCCCCAAATCCCGGCCAATCCGCCCCCAAAATTATTGAGTGGGTAAGGCGAGGATTAACCGCTGCCTTCACTATAAATTTTTCCCCTCGAAAAAAATGTGGACCAACACTAAAGGGTAGTTGTGAACATCCCCGTGCACACACAACACCTTCACCAATTGTGCTCCCCCCAATGCCTGGTCTTGCACCAGGTTTTGGTGGATTGAGGTCTGATTACAACCAGAATCCACCAATGCCTGATGTGTATCCCCTTAGATACTCACCGGTATGCAATACGCTCCAGCCCAATCAAGGGTGGCTCCTGGCGCGTCGGGGGTCCGAACCACCGTGCCCACCTCCATTACCAAGCAATGCTGTTGGAGGTGGCCCGGCTCCCCGCAGCGCCAGGAAACCGGCCCGGGCTTCCTCTCTGCACTGGTGCTCTGGGGCTCACTCACCTGAGGGGGGGGAGAGACAGATACAGAAGGGAGAAACAAGAGGGCACCGCGGGTGCGGCGGGCCAGCTGGGGTGAGGCCGGCCCCCGCCTCCGCGGTGGGGGAACGGGGCGAGGATGAGACACAGGAGGAGAGGGGGAGAGAGAGGAGAGGGGAGAAGAGGTTGTCTGCTGTCCTGCCATCGGGACAGCCACCAAATGGTCCTCCGCCAGCTCGATTGCCTGATCCAGCGACGCCGGGCGGTGGCACTGGACCCACTCTGCAGCTCCAGCTGGTAGACGCGCGATGAACTGCTCCAGCACCACCTGGTCGATGATCCCCTCGGCGTCGCGCTTGTCGGCCCTCAACCACCGCCCGCAGGCATCCCGGAGTTGCTGGCCAAACGCAAACGGCCGGCCGACTTCCTCCAAGCGCAAAGCACAGAAGCACTGCCATTATTGCTCAGGGGTGCGCCCCACACGCTGGAGAACGGCCCGGCGAAGGTCCGCGTAGGCCAGCCGGCGGTCGGCGGGGAGCTGTAGCACGGCCAGCTGCACCTCTCCCGTTAGCAGGGGGAGGAGGCGCACCGTGTGCTGTTCCACCGGCCACCCCAAGGTCTCTGCTACCTGCTCAAAGAGCGTGAGGAAGGCCTCAGAGTCGTCCTGCGGGCCCATCTTCGTCAGGGTGAAGGGGGACGGGCCCGTGGCGGTGGACCCCGCCGACACGAGTAGGTGCCGGAACGCCTGTCGCTCTTCCTGCTGAGCCAGCACCAGGGCCTCGAACTGCTGTTCCTGTTCCTTCCAGAGGGTGACTAGTGCCTGGTGCTGGCTTTGCTGGGCTGTGGCGAGGGCGTGGACCAGCTCAGCAAAAGGGGAGGACTCCATGGGGCTGTTCTGCTTCAGCGCTCCAAGTCCCGGGTTTCGGCACCACTGTAGCAGTTCGGATGGGTGGGTGGAGCACAGAAGGACGGCAGGCCAGAACTGAGTTCACAAAACCCGTTTATTATAGCTTTCCAGCCTTAATTACACACATACACACACACTCCAGTCATCTGGTTGGGGAGAGAGCTCCCTCTGCTATCGCTCTCTCTCCTTAAATAGGGTGCGGTCACTGGGGAAGACACACAAACACATTAATCAACCTCAGGTGCAGTGATTCTGCCACTTACCTTCCCTGACTCCGCCCTCCGGTCACAGACCGATGCTTGGCCACGCCCCCGCTGCCACACCCCCACAGTCCAAAGACATGCAGGTTAGGCTAATTGTTGGCTCTAAATTGTCCATAGGTGTGAATGGTTGAGAGGAGAAAACCTCTATAATAATCCCATACACTCTAAAAAGGAATACTGCATATTACTTAATTCAATCAGTGAAACATTTTTACACTTAAAAACATTGAGTTGATTTGAAAGCTCTCAAATAGGTTAAAACAAAGCATGAGCAATAAGTAAATCTAAGTAATATTTTCAGTTACGTCTGAATTAATTGACTTGGCACAAATACCACATAAATTGAGTAAATGTAACAGAAATACTGTGTGAACCATATGGAAAACCTGAGTAGAAAGCACTAAAGAAACTGAGTAAAAATAATTGAAAACATTTGTAGGAGATAACTGCAAATTTGCTAATGACATACTAAAAAAATGTGTTGTACTGACTGATTTTTTTAACTTGATTTACTACATGCTGGATTTTATTTGAGAATATTCAGTACTATAAACCAAGATCTCACAAAGCATGAAAACTTTATTTTAAAACTTTTTTCCCACAGAAAATTACATTTTTTTTCCAACATATGCACATGCCAGCAGCAACATTATTTACGCTGTACAGTATAAGTAATAACCAAAAAGTGCATTTTAATAAGGATTTTTTTTTTTAAATACTTAGCTTGTCAACTTCTCCGCAAGAACTGGAGCTATGTCACAACAACAGAGGGGTTTCAACTGTGTTTTTCATCTGAATCATCACCAACTAACATTTAACTAATCAACATGTTGCTCTGTCTTACCACTCAAGTGTGGACATAACCTACAGCAGCACACTCGAAGCTGTTACAGGAAAAGCAACTCAGGATACCCAAGATCAAATGCCTCTGAACTAAAATGCTTCCTGCCAAATGGCCATGAAAAAAAGATGCATATTAAAGATACATATTAATGCAAGGTGTAATCTTCACACTAAACACATTGATGACTAGTAGCTAGACCTATCACAATCTGTAACATAAGGGCAAAAATCATCTCCACAGCAATCTTCACGTTTGGATATGACAATACACTGGTCAACTCGTATGCTTTTTTAAACACCTGCATTTCTCACAATTACAGATAATCCAAACTGAAAATATAAAAACTACTTTCTTCTTTAGAAGTACAACATTTAAGTCACTTCTGGTGAAACTGCCTTGAAACTCGAAATTAAAAATTGGATGCCTCATGCCTCACAGGAATGATCAAAGAAAAAAAAAATGCATATTAATGTAAAATGTAAATGTGCAATCAAAAAAACATCAGATCCTGCAATCAGAGTCAGACAACACCTGGAGACGTTTTGATGTAATGAAGCCATAGATTGTCCAAGTTTCTGTCCAGAAGAACCTCACTAATTACTGAGGGTACAGTCTGTTTTTTGCCTTACACGCATGGTCCAGTTGGGTATGAGTCTCATCTGTGCTCATCTACCCTACAGCCAACTATATCATTACATTGTTTTTCAGTCTTTGCACCTTTGTTGACAGGTTTCCAGCATCCACTTCAACGAGCATCTTTTGAAATACTTCAAAAGTGTATTTTAGAATTTTGGGGTATTTAAGGCCCAAGGCACAAGTTAGTCCAAGCAAGCAACAGCAGGCTCTGCTGAGATCCCCAAGGTGGTTGAGTATGATGGAACCCTCAATGATGATCCCTACATCCGTGACTTGTCCACTTTCATTATGCACAAGGTACAGGGCCATCATCTCTGCTGCCAGCTCTTCTTCCACATTGATGGGTGAATCATCAACATTCTGTAGACAGTGTAAAGGAAACTGGTTATAGCAGGCACGATGTCACCAAGATAAAATAAATTGCCAAACTAACGACTATTATTTTAACTAGCATATATAACAAATTTGAATGATGTGAACAGACACATGCAAATCACAATAATAATGACTTCACCACTAATGAAGGTATTTAAAGTATTTCTCCCTCTTATACTTAGAATGAAAAGGATCATCAGGACCAAAAGCTTTAGAGGATTACAGAGTTGTAATTTTTCAACTAACTCACTGATAACATTTTCGTCAACAGTGCAGTTATTCCGTGTCAAAATGTCTCTCACTAAATTTGGAATGTACTGAGATGATGATGCACAAATAAAATGGAGCTGTTCCACCAAGTCATCTAAACATTTACCTGAGACATTATAAATGCTTTCTAACTTCAACAAGATTGAACCAATTACTTCCACAAATGCACTTCTATGTCTTTCACTATCCAAATCTACAGTAGTATCCAACACATCATCAGTTGATTCCAGTGATGAAAAATGGCTTTCATTCTGTTGAACACTGGTAGAAATAGGAAGTCTGACAATCACATCAGCCTTTAAGTCATCACATGAGTAAGATTGGTGAGTAGCATAAGTGCCATATATGTTTGTTTTGAATTCACAACCATCAAACACACACACACACACACACTATTGTTTCTAGTCTTTTAAGATGAGAGTTAATGTGTTGAAAATAATCTTTAGTATTTGGAAAGCATGAGTCACAAATTTTACATTGAAAAGCTATCACATCTCATTGATTTTCAGTTTCCCCTGATTTGTGAGCTCTATACAAGTGTGTACACAAGCCACCCCAAGTTTTAAAGGAACATGGACAGTTCAAATGAATACAAGGCAGAAAATGTCCATGACCAAAATGTCCATGTTTCAGTTGATAGTGTTTAAGAAGTCTCCCCTTCGATGATGCCACAAATGTACAGAGTTTACACTGCCATTCCATACACTGTTACCTTACTGTGGGTTAAATGGGGAGCCCCAATGGCTCACAGGGCAGCGGTTATGTCGTGAGGCTCTGTTCTCCCTTCGTGACCTGGGTTCAAGTGTGGCCTACTGCCCTTTGCTGCTCGTCCTCCCTCTATCTTTTTCCTTCACATGTGTGTGGCTCCCACACTCATTCTGTAACATAAGGACAAAATTTTCAAAATGAAAGCACAATAAAAACCTCTGTTGCCACAGCAAGTTAAGAGACTATGGTCAGTATTCCAACAATACATTTGGGATAAACATAGGGTATGCTTTGCTAATATTAAAAAGAAACAACTTACCTCCCCTTTCTTCTTGATCAGTTGTTTCCCATGCTGAAAAGCAAATTTTGAAAATATATTGAATGCATGATAAAACTTACGGTATTTTGTTCCATGACAACCTAACACACAAGTCACTGAATTGCATGCGTTTATATTTCACTGAATACAAACCAGGCTTGGCTTAGATAGTTAATTATTTAGTTGATATGCAAAATCTCCTTTTTCCGGTGAACTTTTAAAATAAGGCTACTAGAGATACACACACTCTGTCGCTCCAGTGAGTGAGACAGGAGACCTGCACGGAAAATTAAGACAGAACCCAGCCTGTGACGTTCAGGTACATGAGAGACAACGATGATAAACAAACATAAGCACATGTGGCAACTTATCTTTGTCATTTCCTTGCTTGTGTTTAATCTTAATTACTTATAACTCACTTTTATCGTATTCTTTCCATCTTAGAAATATTGTTCACCTTCAATTCATTCCATGCATATGAAATTAAAACCAGAGAAAGAGATGAGAGCCGAGACGTCTCACAGCAGTGAGGGAAGAGGTTGTGTCCACACCACATAGTCCGCACTAGCTACGAGAATTCATACAGGATAGTTTGCGTTTACAAAGGACAAATTCAAGTGGACTAAAAACTGTCAACAAAACCCTGCGTGAATGCGCGAAGCCACCAAAACAGGAAATGAAGTGGTGTGTCTTCTTCGACTGAGACCACCTTGTCCAGGTGGACCAGAATCTGGCAGTTCGGTCCCTGGGAGAGGACTTGGTCAGCATTTAGAGGAGCCGAAAAGGCAGCCGTGTCAAGTTGGGTCAGGCAAGCCTGGCGCCTTGAGAAAACGCGATCTAAAACCTGCAAAGCTAGTCTGTGAAGCATCTTTGCTACAGTTGTAAATGCTAACGGTTGCTATGGCTAACTTGGCAGCTGGCAGGAAGAAAAGTTTTAGATTTTATTCCCAAACCTGCCTCCACCTTAAAATGTACAACATGTTGCAATTACACACATTAAATGTTCAAGCTACACAATGTGTCAAGGAAGCCTGTGACTAACTTAAAATAGTGTAACGCATTTGGTGATGAATGACTTCGTCGCAATAGTAATGTTTATCAACTGATATTTCATGCTCATGTCTGGCTTCTGTAACTTAGGAGGCTTATGAGAAATTGTAAATTTGTTAAAAATTGGCTACTTACGGTCGAGTCAGGTTCAAATTCAAATTGTTAGGAGCAGTAGCCTAGCCTAACAATAATCAATACCAGACAATGTGTAATATAAAGTGCAATATCTCTCCTGCTGCCCCCCCTTTCCCTTTTTCCCCCTCCTCTCTCTCTCCCCCTTCCTCTCTTCCCCATATCTTATTCTTTTTATGTTTGTATATGTAAATACTTAATTTATTTTAATTTATCTAGAAGTTTTTTCTCTATTTCTTTTTTCTGTTTATCTGTAATGATGCTGCTGGAATCTTAATTTCCCTGAGGGAACCCTCCCAAAGGGATCAATAAAGTTTTATCTAATCTAATCTAAATTCAATCCGTTGCGCCCGCCAAGCCAGCCAACATCTTTTTCAGATCTGTCCCAGAACTGTTAGGAAATGACGTCACGTAGTTAGTTCCACTCTGTTTACTTAATTTTTTAAGTTGTTAAGTTACATCTCAAATAAAATTGAGTTGAATTCTATAATAGTTGCACTTATTAAAACTAATTGCTCTTCGTAGTGTATTCTCAAAAATTTTGTTGAGACAAACAATAAATATTACAAATATTTAAACCATGTAATCTGTCAGTCAAATGCTAATTTATTTTAAATAAATAAACTTAATTTACATATGTATATTTCACACAAAGATTCCTGTTGGAGTTCCACTAACTAATTTTGATGTAGTCAAATCAAATACACATCATAATGATATTCAGCAATTTTATTAAGCATGCATACCTATATATTACTGTCACATTTACAGGGTCCTTGAATTATTTTTTAGAGTGTAAGGCAATGAGAAATCACTACTATAACATTCCCTAGACACTTTGATGGCTGAAGCTGTCAGAGCTGTAGTGATATGCCAAAATGGATGGATATCCTTGGCCAGGTAAATTGTCATGACATCAGCGATGTCCATTTGGCTCTTCCTCATTTTGTCATATGGAGTGCCTTTTTGAAACACCTTTGCTAAATTTGCTGCTGTTTCTAGCTGCAGTGCTGTTTGCATGAGATTTCTGTGCTGTCTGGATTTCAGCATTGTCTTTGGGCTGCTTTCTTGGTGGTTAAACAAATCCACCATGTTTCTTTGTCATGATGTACTTACCTGTTATTTGTGTGGTGTCTGAGTTATATAGAACTGCTGGATTTTACACTGGTTGAAATTTTCTAGACACCAACTCATCTCATGACATCTCATGTTGTCAGCCATCCTGTCTTGTTGCCAGTCAAATTGAGTGGTGGAGCGTATGATAAGGAACTGCCTACTTTTGGCATGTCTGTCGGGGAGAACACAAGCTGGATGAGAAAAATAAAGTACAGTCTATGTCATAAAACAGTTTGGGGAGCAATGTGTGTGTGTCGTCAGCACAACTGACAAAATGTCTGTAGAATCATGGTATATGTGAGCTCTCTGTAAAAAAAAAACAGATTGAAATGGAGACCTTACAGTTCATAGGCAAGGGTCGGAGGTGGAACATGGAATATCAACTTTATTTTCTAGAAGAACGACCCAAAAAGCGAATTCAATCTTCCTGGTGTCTAATTTGCACCATAAAATTGAATAAAACGGCTAAAATATACTGGTTTGCGCAAGTTCTGAAGGTTTGTTTACATCTCACTTAAATGCACTTTTACTGCCAGGAGACAGTCGTTGTGACATCATTCAAGGCAAAAAGACTGGGAACAGTTCTGTGTTTACTTGCGAACCGAGCACACGTGTACGGACTTTGGTCATGAGAGGTTGTGTAAAATGTCTGAAAGCGACAGCGATTTTGAAGTAGGAACTCTCCAAATTGAATATCGAGAGGTGAAACCATATATGTATGAACCTATGGCCGTTGCAAAGCAATCGGTGAATGTGGCACACTGGTTTGACCGTGCGGCCTCGGAATCGGACAGCGACTCGGTTGACTCTGATCGCGGTGACCCCAGACCTCAACAAGACTCATGCCCAAATGATTTATCCTGGTAGTTATGATAAATTCCTACTTTCATTGTAATACTAAATAAGAGCTCTTTTGAAGAATAATTAAACCGCCCTCCCTAGTGGATATAGGTAACGATTACTTGACAGTGCGCCGGTAGGCCACATTAGCCTGCCATCCACAGCATTATACTATTTATAGCCTACTCTAAGCGAGGAAATATCCCTTTGTCTCATTTCCACAATGATTGTACAGGATCCTGCAGGATTCTTGACTTGTCAATTGCAAGGAAAGGTAAAAATGTTTACTTCCAATCTTCTCCTTTTTGCTTGAGGGTTGTTGGTCCATTTCTTCTTTGACTACTTGATTTTGTTTCACGCGCACAATCCACTCTCTCCACCTCTTCTCCTCTTTCGGAAAAAGCCAACCCTCTGGCTTCACGCGCACAATCCACTCTCTCCGCCTCGTCTCTTCTTCCGGAAAAAAACAACCCATTCGCTCTGCCTCTTCTCCTCTTTCGGAAAAAGCCAACCCGCTCGCTCCGCCTCTTCTCCTCTTTCGGAAAAAGCCAATCCACTCTCTCCGCCTCTTTTCCTCTCTCAGAAAAAGGTAAAAACTTCTTCCTAAACCGGTCCTGTTGTTACAGTTCACCGCATAACAATAAGGCATGGTTTTTCTTTGGAAATTCCCAAACGCGCGTCTGCACTCAAGCCGAACGGCAATGCAAGTAAACGGAAGTGGACTCAACTCAAGCGGTTTGTTTGTCTTGAATGATGTCACGCGCCGAGTGGTCACGAAATCACTGAACAGAAATTCGCCGAAATCTGCACTAACTTATTTTAATTATTACTTATTAACAATACTTCTTGGGACCAGAAGAAAATTACAGAGGGTTTTTTAACATATAAAGTTTCAAATGTGCATAAATTGAAAACCGTTGCCTATGATCTTTAAGATGGAGACATTTTAACTGTTCAAGATTTTAAATCGTCATATCACCCACTCCTAATTGTGCTCCAGAAAACTGTTTGCAGTGAGTTTAGTGGTGACTAGTTTTGGTGTCTCTCTCTACATGTCATTTGATTGTTTAAAAAAAAAATCAAATTGTTTCAGAGACTTTTGACTGTTTACTATTTAACTTTATTAAGTTATGTGGAATTAATAGGTTGCACAGATTTTCATGCTCAGATCTTAGATCTTTTCACGGAAGGCATACATATGTTATATTCAGTGCTGATATGATGAGCATGTATTACCTAAACGTGGTAAAGTGTGCAATGTGGTGGTTTTTTTTATTTTTTTTTATTTATTCCCTGTTTATTAGGTCAGTAAGACTGGTGCAGCTGGTGCTGTTTTAGATGAGGCTAAAAACATCAACAAGTCTCTTTCTGCCTTGGGCAATGTCATATCTGCTCTTGCTGAGGGAACGGTGAGTACACACACACACACACACACACACACACACACACACACACACACACGCACTGTATATTTGAATGCAAACGCAAACACATACAAATACACATTAACCCATTTATTTAACTTGTGTCTGTCTGTCTGTCTGAGCAGAAGACGCATGTGCCATACCGTGACAGCAAGATGACGCGGATCCTGCAGGACTCTCTGGGGGGTAACTGCAGAACCACCATGTTTATCTGCTGCTCTCCCTCGAGTTTCAATGAAGCTGAAACCAGATCAACTCTCATGTTTGGACAACGGTATCACAGTTACACAAACACATTAGAAATAGAAAACAGATTGTTTTAAAATAAGTGAGAAATGATGGAACATAACATAATGAAATGTTGGGTCACTTATTTACAACTTACTGTACTATTAGTGTTTTAGTAGTATCAGAGCTCATTAAGAATCTTTTTTTTTCCCCATCACTGCCTCAGAACTTCCTTTTATATTTCTGATGTGCAAAAGTAAATTTAGTTTTCTGTTTTTATCTCATCTTTTTCCTATCACCCTGTCAGTGCGAAGACAATCAAGAACACCGCCTCTATAAATCTTGAGCTGACAGCAGAGCAATGGAAGAGGAAGTATGAGAAAGAAAAAGAAAAGAATAAGACTCTGAGAGACACTATTCAGAGGCTGGAGGCTGAGCTGAAACGCTGGCGCAATGGTGAGACAAAGGCCCACGCACACACTCGGCAGTATGTACATATACAGAACATCTGGAGCCAAAAAAAAAACACCCTGACCATTGTATGCTAAAGGAGGTTACTCTAAAACTGTTGTACTCGTAGGCTTACTGTAATTTTATCTTCATATATAGTCTGTGTTGTACAAAATAGTGTAGCTATCACCGTGTTACTTGAGTTGAGAAAAGTGACTTATTTACTTTGTAGCCCTCAAGATTGTTAATTTTGAAATAATCACATAGCACTTTGCATGACTGTCAATGCTTTTCCCTGTTTATTCATTATTAGGAGAAGAAGTGCCAGAGGTGGAACAGACTTCTGCCGAGATGACAAAATTGGAGAACATTGATGAGTCTCTGGATAATGAGAAAGAGATTGAGCGACAAAAGGAGAAAGAGAGAGAGAGGAGCTTGGATACCTCCTCCATCGTGGTGCGTATCTCGGAGGAGGAGCGGCAGAAGTATGAGGAAGAGATCCGGAAGCTTTACCGCCAGCTGGATGACAAGGTTTTCTCTCTAACATAGGAACACACACTGAAACATTAAAGGGGACATATTATCAAAAACACACTTTTTCAGTGCTTGTGCACATATATTTGGGTATCTGGAGTGCCTATCAACCCACAAACTCTGAAATGAGACAACCCACTCAGTTTCTTTTATGGTGCCTCTTTCAGAAAGCATGTGTTTTAACAAGCCGTTCAGATTTGGCTCCCCTTTCTATGTCATAAATGGAGCTCAGCCGACAGAAGAGGGAGGTAGGGTGAGCAGTGGGTCATTATCATTTAAAGGAACAGTCCACCGTACTTCCATAATGAAATATGCTCTTATCTGAATTGAGACGAGCTGCTCCGTACCTGTCCGAGCTTTGCGCGACCTCCCAGTCAGTCAGACGCAGTCAGACGCGCTGTCACTCCTGTTAGCAATGTAGCTAGGCTCAGTATGGCCAATGGTATTTTTTGGGGCTGTAGTTAGATGCGACCAAACTCTTCCGCGTTTTTCCTGTTTACATAGGTTTATATGACCAGTGATATGAAACAAGTTCACTTACACAAATTGAAACGTAGCGATTTTCTATGCTATGGAAAGTCCGCACTATAATGACAGGCGTACTAACACCTTCTGCGCGCTTCGGCAGCGCATTGATACGGAGCTCAGATATCAATGCGCTGCCGAAGCGCGTAGAAGGTGTTAGTACGCCTGTCATTATAGTGCGGACTTTCCATAGCATAGAAAATCGCTACGTTTCAATTTGTGTAAGTGAACTTGTTTCATATCACTGGTCATATAAACCTATGTAAACAGGAAAAACACGGAAGAGTTTGGTCGCATCTAACTACAGCCCCAAAAAATACCATTGGCCATACTGAGCCTAGCTACATTGCTAACAGAAGTGACAGCACGTCTGACTGCGTCTGACTGACTGGGAGGTTGCGCAAAGCTCGGACAGGTACGGAGCAGCTCGTCTCAATTCAGATAAGAGCATATTTCATTATGGAAGTACGGTGGACTGTTCCTTTAAAGGAACAGGCACTCAAATTGGGTGTTTTAAACAGGGCTGTTTAGACAGGGTGAGAAGCAAGCTATGGTGCTTTATCCTTGTGGTATTTTGACTAGAGTCTGTTACAGACATTTCATTAAGAACTCAGAGAGCTGTGTCAACTTGTGGAAAACGCATATAATGTGTCATCTTTAATATCACTTTCTGTAGACTTTCTGCTTTGTGATGCTATACTGTATTTTGCTAAGTAAAAGATTTTTGCAAATAAATATAAGAATGAAATTATCCTGAAACCCTAAATGTAAGCAGCTAAGACATTGCTATCTGATTCTTCATTAAAATCTGAAGGTTTTTTTGACATCTTTTAAACTGGGTTATCTCTCTCTGTCTTTCTGTCTCTGTCTTTCCTTGTATGTGTGTGTAGGATGATGAGATTAATCTGCAGTGTCAGTTGGTTGAGAAGCTTAAACAGCAAATGCTGGCTCAAGATGAGGTGTTTATATTCATTATTTAAAGACACAGTGCTTTACTTATGTAGTTTACGTATACATTTGACATTTTTTTAATATACTGTCACTATTGTTCATCTGCGTGTATCTGTCTGCTGATGTTGTTAATATGTTAATATACTGTACATGTTTATTTGGATATGCGTACGGTTGTTACTTTTTTTTGTTTTTGTTACAGCTGCTGGCATCAACACGTGGGGACAGTGATAAGGTGCAGAGTGAACTTGGCCGGTTGCAGTCAGAGAGTGAAAGCGCGAAGGCCGAAGTGAGGGAAGTGCTGCAGGCGCTTGAGGAGCTTGCTGTCAACTATGACCAGAAGAGTCAGGAGGTGGAGGAGAAGAGCCTGCACAACAAACAACTGGCTGAGCAGCTCAGCCAAAAAATGGTACAACAGCACACACACCCATACACACAAACATGCATGAACATTCAGGAAACGTTATTGAGGTATTTCACTCACGTGACCAAGTCATGTGACGCTGCCATTTTGGACGGCACGGCTCGAATCAGTTTGAATGCGAGGAAGGCGACAAACGAAAAACATAAAAGAAAAAGGAGCGAGATGCAGAAAACACCTTCACTATCCAGCGACGTAGGGCATTTACAGGGCGAGCAGAGGGAGAGGGATTTGCAAAAATTGAGGTTAGCAGGCTTAGAGAACGACGTTTACCTGCTTCCACCAGGATTGTTCACTGACGTACGGAAGTACACGAAGCCCTCGTCTTTACCTGACTTCGGCCCACATGATCTGTATACCTATGTCGTTAAAAACCCATCGCCATACACAGGTATTGATCTGAAAGCGTATACGAGTTTGGATGCCTACAAATATTTTGTGTCAGGCTGGGTAACATGCCTACATCAGCGGGTCGTCCCTGGAGCCGGTGGTCGCCATCTGATTACAGCTAAGGTTTGTTCACATTTTCATTTACTTTCGGTCCTCAGGATAAACAAAATGTTATTAAATGTCATTGAAATAACTTCTTAGTCTGTTGAGACATGGCCCGTTATAAATTTGCTGTTACCAGGCAATGACCAAGAACTGTATTATTAGGGTCGGTGTAGTTGTAGCAGTGTATTAGCAACTAGCTGTTAGCACTAGCTAATGTCAACAACATAGTAGCTGGTATGTTACTGTAGCAATGATTACGTTCAGTCATTTGGATGACTGTTAAAACCTTTCAGTCTCAAGTTTTTCCTTTACTGGATTTACTAGTTTACTGAGCCATCGCGCGCTCTCCGGCCGAGCCGGGAGCCATCGCGCGCTCTCCGGCCGAGCCCGGAGCCATCGCGCGCTCTCCGGCCGAGCCCGGAGCCATCGCGCGCTCTCCGGCCGAGCCCGGAGCCATCGCGCGCTCTCCGGCCGAGCCCGGAGCCATCGCGCGCTCTCCGGCCGAGCCCGGAGCCATCGCGCGCTCTCCGGCCGAGCCCGGAGCCATCGCGCGCTCTCCGGCCGAGCCCGGAGCCATCGCGCGCTCTCCGGCCGAGCCCGGAGCCATCGCGCGCTCTCCGGCCGAGCCCGGAGCCATCGCGCGCTCTCCGGCCGAGCCCGGAGCCATCGCGCGCTCTCCGGCCGAGCCCGGAGCCATCGCGCGCTCTCCGGCCGAGCCCGGAGCCATCGCGCGCTCTCCGGCCGAGCCCGGAGCCATCGCGCGCTCTCCGGCCGAGCCCGGAGCCATCGCGCGCTAGCTCAGTAAACTAGTAAATCCAGTAAAGGAAAAACTTGAGACTGAAAGGTTTTAACAGTCATCCAAATGACTGAACGTAAATATTGCTACAGTAACATACCAGCTACTATGTTGTTGACATTAGCTAGCTTGCCGTCCAAAATGGTGGACACCGGGGCGTCACGTGACCCTGTGACGTCAGGTGAAATACCTCAATACACCCTGATAAGGAATCTAGCAAATGAATTGTATACGGTAAGCCACAAAGCCATTTTTGGCACTAGAAAGTGAACGGCTGGTGGGAGGTAAACAATCTGCATGTCATATCAGGACACTACACAATATCTGGTACATTTCATTGGTGTTGAAATTACATATAAATCATAACAATACAAAAAATGGTGTGGGGGAAAAATGAGATGCAAGGGGCTGGTTTTGAAAATAAATTTCCTGGTTTTCTTTCCTGGTAGTTTCAGGTATGTCAGGTGACTGCATTAAAATCTAAGTCAATACAATCTATTCAGATTTTACAAAAATAATTTTACTCATTTCTCATAGTGAAAAATTACATCCGACAATTTGGTGTTCTATCCAGGGATACCAAAAGCCTTGGGATCTTTTTTGCACACAAACATAATGCAACGGGGGGGGGGGAACAACTATGCATTTTACCTAGAGCAATCCGAAACCGCTTCCAAATCTCAGAAGTGCCCTTCATCAAAATACGCACAACAAACAGAACAATCAACGCAACAAAGCATAACAAAAAGCTGTTAAAAGACACCTGATTAATGATGTGACTATCCCCTGTGATCCCTCAGTGAGCACTAATCTTTGCAACCGGGGTTGGGTTTCCCAATAACGTTGCATTTTAGGGCTAAAGAGGGAGTTTAAATGTGCTCTTAAAAAATGAACGTTGTCTCTGATTGTAAGAGTCCTTCGGAGGCGCATGTGCATTCTGTATATTCAGCTGCGAGTGAGACACTCTTTGTTGTGAAAGAGTGGTCCAGGTCCATCGTAAGTTAAGAGTGAACTAAAGTCCTACTTTGGTGATGACGTTGTTTGGAAACCATGGAGTAAGAGGCAGTTAAAGACGCTCTTAGCCTTAACAGGCTTTCAGGAAACCCACCCCTGACCTTTGAATCTGGGAATTGATCTTCCTATTTTCCACTTCCCATGAATTAATGTTATTATACCATACAATATAACTATTACTTCATCCCTATTTAAGATTTATGATTTACGACTAGGTTTAATTATTTGTCACAAATCGTTTCACACACATTAGAGCTTACACATGGCTCAACTTTTTCTGCAAACTAAAACTGAACAAGTATAAAAATGGATCAACTAGAGTCTGTGCTTGTTCACTTGGAGTTCCTTATGCTCCTTAGTTTTCTCTGCCTTGCTCAGCACATCATCATCTCTCTCACTACTACTTTTAGGCCAGTCTAATGGAACTGGAAGCTGAACTGGCTCAGATGCAAGAGGTGAGCTCGCAGCAGAGGAAGCGCATTGCTGATGTGTTGAATGGCTTAATGAGGGACCTGAGTGAGTTCAGCACCATTGTGGGCAATGGAGAAATCAAACTGGTAAATATGTATATCCAGTATTTATTAATTGGAAATGCTACCCAAAGAAGGTCAGTTACAGGGTGATTGTTTCATTTCAAACTCTTCACATTTTACATCAAATTTTTTGTATGTCTCTTTAGCCAGTAGAAATTAGTGGGGCTATAGAGGAGGAGTTCACTGTGGCCAGGCTTTACATCAGTAAGATCAAATCAGAGGTGAAGTCGATGGTGAAGCGGTGCAGACAGCTGGAGAGCATGCAGCTGGAGTGCCACCGCAAAATGGAGGAGACTGGTCGAGAACTCTCCTCCTGCCAGCTCCTCATTTCACAGGTCTATATTCTGAGAGAGACAATTAGCTGTTTGGACTACTTACCTTTATGTTAAAGTCCAATAATGAGTGGATTACAACTTAATTTTTTACAACCTCCTTGTGTGACTATGTGTTTAGCATGAGGCAAAGATCCGGTCTCTCACTGAGTATATGCAGAATGTGGAGCAGAAGAAGAGACAGCTAGAGGATAGCTATGATGCTCTGAGTGAAGAACTGTCCCTGTTACAGAATCCAGGTAAGGCATACACATAACCAACAAGCATGTTATGGATCTGTAACACACAGTGTGTTAGGGCAAATCATAATCATTGTTCATTATACTTAAAGTAACACATGTAAAATAAGACCTTGCAATGTAATGTTTGGAAACACCATTATTCAGCTTATTGTACAGTATAGAGTAGGTCCTTTTAAAATATGCAGTTTATACCAGATGTGCTGGATGTTTGGAGATTAGGGTGGTTGGTCAAATATTATTCAATGGTAGAAATTTGCAATAAATAGAAGTATTTTTAAAAAGAGAACGGAGGCAAAAATATCTCATGTTCTAGAAAAGGCATGCATACTCACAAGTTTAACATGCTTTAAAATGCCATTGTAGAACAGCAGGATGGAGCAGAAAAGCCAGAGACAGGGGAGCCTGATGGAAAGGTAAGTGATTATGATATTTCTATTTGTTTATTTCTTCTGTAAAATGTTCAGATTTCATAATGCATATGTTTTGTCAATAAATGTCTGTCTTTCAAAAATAATAATAATCCATTTGAACTTCTTGACACGAGATTGTAGACAGAGATTCTATTCGGCTACATTAACATTTACATCATTTAACATCCATGCTGCATAAATATTGTGCAGTCCCATCCAAAAGTGCTGGAATAGCAAGGCCAGTTCTTTTGTTTTAGCAATAAACTGAAGAGCAAGCTGAATGTGAGATGATAGATCATAATTGCACCTTTAATTTCCTGATATTTACATCTAAATGTGTTAAATAACTTAGAACATGGCATGGCACCTTTTGTTTGAACCCACCCATATTTCAGGTGGTCAGAAATATTGGAACACATCACTGACCAGTGTTTCTTGTTGTCCAGGTGTGCCAAATTAGATTAATTGTTTAAACAATTAATAGCTCTGAATGTCTACCTTTGATTTGTGCCCTGTGCCCTTCACCTGTGAAGACCGTATTTGTTGTTAAAAAGGAAAAACCAGCAGTGAGCTGCCTATTGGAGAAAAGGAATATTTTTGAAAAAGCTTTTTTGAAGCTGAGAAGAGAGGGGAAATATATCAGGGCCACTGCACAAGGATTGGATGTAGCCAGTGCAACAATTTGGAATGTCCTGAAAAAGAAAGAAGCCACTGCTGTACTAATACCCAGACATCAAACAGATCTGCCAAGGAAAACAACAGCAGTTGATGAGAGAGACTTTATGAGAGCTGTGAGGAAAAAACCCAAAAACAACAATTAGTGACATCACCAAGAACCTCTATGTTACAGGGGTGAAGGTATCACAATCCACCATTCAAAGAAGACTTCAAGAGCAGAAATATAGAGGCAAACCCACAAGATGCAAATGACTCATCAGCAGGGAGAATTGGAAGACCAGATTGGAATTTAAAAAGAAATACAGAGATGAGCCACAAATGTTCTTGAACCAAGATTAAAACCTCTGCCAAAGTGATGGAAAGGCCAAAGTGTGGAGGAAGAAAGAATCTGCTCATGATCCAGAATGTATGCACTCATTGGTGAAGCACGATGGAGGTAGTGTCATGGTTTGAGCTTGCATAACTGCTTCTGGAATGGCCTCACTAATCTTTACTGATGAATCAACTCATGATGGTAGCAGCAGAATGAACGTCTGCCAATTTACAGAGAAATGCATCCAATCTAACTGGGAGGAACTTCAGCAGGCAGCAAGACAATAACCCGAGACACACTGACAACACAACAAAGGACTTTATCAAGGGAAAAAAGCTGAAGGTTTTAGACTGGCCAAGACAATCACCAGACCTTAAAGGGTACTGGTCCAGCATTTAAACATGATCAATATCAAGCTCTAATTCTAATAATGCACACAAGTGCAGCCACTTGATTATCTATCATATGCTTAAAACTTTAAAAGCACATGAAGTTTTATTGCACATAGGCAACCAATATCGCATCCAGGATGTGACGTAAATTCGTTGATAGCCAGGTACCGGAAGGTAAGTGTAGTCGATGTACAGTGGTGCTTGAAAGTTTGTGAACCCTTTAGAATTTTCTATATTTCTGTATAAATATGACCTAAAACATCATCAGATTTTTACACAAGTCCTAAAAGTAGATAAAAAGAAGCCAGTTAAACAAATGAGACAAAAATATTATACTTGGTCATTTATTTATTGAGGAAAATGATCTAATATTACATATCTGTGAGTGGCAAAAGTATGTGGACCTCTGGGATTAGCAGTTAATTTGAAGGTGAAATTAGAGTCAGCTGTTTTCAATCAATGGAATGACAATCAGGTGTGAGTGGGCACCCTGTTTTATTTAAAGAACAGGGATCTATCAAAGTCTGATCTTCACAACACATGTTTGTGGAAGTGTATCATGGCATGAACAAAGGAGATTTCTGAGGACCTCAGAAAAAGAGTTGTTGATGCTCATCAGGCTGGAAAAGGTTACAAAACCATCTCTAAAGAGTTTGGACTCCACCAATCCACAGTCAGACAGATTGTGTACAAATGGAGGAAATTCAAGACCATTGTTACCCTCCCCAGGAGTGGTCAACCAACAAAGATCACTCCAAGAGCAAGGCGTGTAACAGTTGGCGAGGTCACAAAGGACCCCAGGGTAACTTCTAAGCAACTGAAGGCCTCTCTCACATTGGCTAATGTTAATGTTCATGAGTCCACCATCAGGAGAACACTGAACAACAATGGTGTGCATGGCAGGGTTGCAAGGAGAAAGCCACTGCTCTCCAAAAAGAACATTGCTGCTCATTTGCAGTTTGCTAAAGATCACGTGGACAAGCCAGAAGGCTATTGAAAAAAATGTTTTGTGGACGGATGAGACCAAAATAGAACTTTTTTGTTTAAATGAGAAGTGTTATGTTTGGAGAAAGGAAAGCACTGCATTCCAGTATAAGAACCTTATCCCATCTGTGAAACATGGTGGTGGTATTTTCATGGTTTGGACCTGTTTTGCTGCATCTGGGCCAGGATGGCTTGCCATCATTGATGGAACAATGAATTCTGAATTATACCAGCGAATTCTAAAGGAAAATGTCAGGACATCTGTCCATAAATTGAATCTCAAGAGAAGGTGGGTCATGCAGCAAGACAACAGCCCTAAGCACACAAGTCGTTCTACCAAAGAATGGTTAAAGAAGAATAAAGTTAATGTCTTGGAATGGCCAAGTCAAAGTCCTGACTTTATTCAGATGGAAGCGTTATCTTCAAGTCAGTATGGACAGTGGAGAAACCAGATATCTGTATGAATCTCAGAAAAGGACTATCCGCATCTGGTAAATGATTTCAGTAGCGAATCATCAGATGATTCTAATGATGAAATCAGTGGTGCTTTGCAAGCACAAAATTGGGAAGGCAGGAAAAAAGGTTTGTTAGTTATTTGGTGCTGATGTGGAAAGTGTGCCAAGCTGAAAACTGACACTGAATGTGTTTGTTGTAAAGAGCACAAATTTTTATGCGATATATTACAGGCAAAGTTATTGAATTGTTTCATGGATAAACTCAGTATTGAAACTTATGTCACACACAAGCCTGCATTGGAAATGGACTTCTGTGCAGATCATGTGTAGCATGTAGCATGATAGCATGGATCAGATGGAGAACTCAAAAGTCAGTAAGCAGCCTATTTTATGTATAGAAACTGAGTCTCTTCCTGTTTATATGTATATGTGTGTTCTATCTATGTATCTATGTATCTATTTCCAAAAGCCAGTTTTGTCAGCCAGGGATCAGTATGCCAGCACCTCTGCCTTTGGCTGCCACCCAATTCACAGTGCACCGGACCCTTACAGCACCTCCTGCGGGTGGTGGGTCCACAGGAGAATGGTTTTGTGTTGCTCATTTGGGCTGGGCCCGGCCGGGCCCCATGGACATAGGCCCAGCCACCAGGCGTTCGCCGATGAGTTCCTCCCCCAGGCCTGGCTCCAGGTTGGGGCCCCGGTATCCCTGGTCTGGGCGAGGGTACTCGGATACCTGTTTTTCCTTTCATAAGGGTCATTTAGGGTAGGATGGAGTGCCTACTCTAGGTCAGGGGGGAGTTGCTACCTAAAGTGTAGGAGTTTAAGTATTTCAGGGTATTGTTCACAAGTGAGGGTTAGGGGGAGCGGGAGTTGGACAGACAGATCGGGGCAGTGTCAGCAGTGATGCAGACGCTAAACTGGTCTGTTGTGGTAAAGAGAGAGCTGAGCCAAAAGGCAAAGCTCTCAATTTACTGGTCCATCTACGTTCCCACTCTCACCTATGGTCACGAGCTATGGGTAGTGACCGAAGGAATGAGATCGCGGATACAAACGGTAGAAATGAGTTTTCTCTGCAGGGTGGCTGGGCTCTCCCTTAGAGACAGGGTGAGAAGCTTGGTCATTCGGGAAAGACTCGGCGTAGAACCACTGCTCCTCCACATCGAAAGGAGTCAGTTGAGGTGGTTCGGGTACCTTGTTAGGATGCCCCCTGGACGCCTCCCAAAGGAGGTTTTCTGAGCATGCCCGACTGGGAGGAGACCCCGGGGCAGACCCAGGACACGCTGGAAAGATTACATCTCTCGGCTGGCCTGGGAACGCCTCGGTATTCCCCCGGAAGAGCTGGTGGAGGTGGCTGGGGAGAAGGAAGTCTGGGCTGCTCTGCTTAGGCTGCTACCCCCATGACCCGGATCTGGATAAGCGGTAGAAGATGGATGGATGGATTTATTTAGATGTAAATATCAAGAAATGAAAGCTCAAATTCTGATCTATTGTCTCATATTCAGGTCTCATATATTCATGTTTTGATTTCAAACCCAATTGCCTTCAGTGTGTAGCAAGTCAAAAGAATTAGCCTTGCTGTTCCAATACTTTAGAGGAGACTGTGTATATTTGCATATATTAATAGCTTTATCTCCGTCCATTTGTGTCATTCCAGAAGGCTGTTCACCGAGCTGCAGGCCATCATGAACCTCGCCACATTCAACTCAGCCAATTGCGGGATGAGATCAATGAGAAACAACGTCTTATTGATGAGCTCACTGAGTCAGTGACCAATCATTCACACACAGTCTATTCAACTAGTGATCTATTACAATCCGATGATTTGCAAATCATGAAAACCCTGTATTCTATTGAAAATAGTAAAAAGACAACATATCAGATGTTGAAACTGAGAAATGTTATTGTTTTTTGAAAATATATATGCTCATTTTGAATTTGATGCCAGCAACACATTTCAAAAAAGTTGGGACAGGGGCATGTTTACCACTGTGTTACATCACCTTTTCTTTTAACAACACTTTTTAAACATTTGGGAAATGAAGAGACCAAGTGCTGTGGTTTTGAAAGTGAAATGTTCCATTCTTGCCTGATATAGTATTTCAGCTGCTCAGCAGTTCAGGGTCTCCTTTGTCATATTTTGCATTTCATAATGCACTAAATGTTTTCAGTGGGAGACAGGTCTGGACTGCAGGCAAGCCAGGACTCTTTTACTAGGGAACCATGCAGTTGTTATACATGCAAAATGCTGTTTGGCATTGTCTTGCTGAAATAAGCAAGGCCTCCCCTGAAAAAGATGTCATCTGGATGTCGCTCCAAAACCTGTATATATAATTTAGCATTAATGTTTTCTTCCCAGATGTGCAAGCTACCCAAGCCTTGTGCACTAATGCACCCCCATATCATCACAAGCCAGATGGTTCCTCTCCTCTTAAGCTGACGCGACATTCATGATTTCCAAAAGGAATTTCAAATTTTGATTCATCAGACCACAGGACCATTTTCCACTACTGACTCAGCCCATCATAAATGAGCTCTGGGCCCAGAGAAGGCTTGCCCAAAGATCACAGGTATCCAATGTTGGTTTTCGGCCTTGTCCCTTACATACAGAGATTTTCTCCAGATTCTCTCAATCTTTTAATGATATTATGTACCGCACATGATGTGATCCCCAAATTCTTTGCATTTTGGGATGCTCATTCTATGCCCAATCATGTTACTGACCTGTTGCCAATGATCCTAATTAGTTTCTTTTAGCATTACACAACTTTTCCACTCTTTTTTATTGCCCCTGTCCCAACTTGTGTTGCTGGCATTAACTTCAAAATGAGCATATATTTTTAAAAAAAAACAATACAGTTTCTCAGTTTCAGCATTTGATATGTTGTCTTTGTACTATTTTCAATGAAATATAGTTTCCATAATTTTTAAATCATCACATTCTGTTTTTATCTACAGTTTACACAGCGTCCCAACTTTTTTGGAAACAGGGTTGGAAACACTAGATCTTGTTTTCTCCTTCTTAGTCTAAACAATTGTCATAATAACACATTTACATTTGTTGTCACTTTAGTATAGGGGCTTTAATAAGACACATTAGACATACAGTATCTAATAAGTGTGCATATCATAAGCAGTAAGTATACAGCCATTATTTGGTAAAATTACTGGCTGATTAGTGCTTTATTTCAACTAATGAACTGTTATTGATAAGTGGTGCACATATATTGTGGCACCTGTTTCTCTTTAAGAGCTATTGTTTCTGGAAATACAACACAAGACATGTAATGAGATGATATCACTTAAGTGTATTTGTTCAGTACAAAGTTTTATTTTATAATGCAGTCAGCTGTTATAACAGGTAGAAACTAAAAATGGTAGACACTATGATCAAACTCAAATTACACTTGTCAAATGCCTAACATGTTTTGGACATTAAATGAGACCAAAAATAAAACCAATACTTTATAAACATGATATTTTACATTTCAGTTTCAACAAGTACTTCTCATATCTCATGAAATATTGATCACAGTTCATGTTAAAGGTCACATAGGTTTTCAGTAAAAGCCATAACTAAGTAGAAGCAGATAACACATACAATATAAAGGAATATTATGAAAACACAAAATAAAGCACAAAAATGCTGCTAATGTTGCCACTTATTCGCTGTAAAATATTTATTAGCAGCTAGAATATGCCCCTATACCAAAGTGTTACCTTACATTTTTATGCATAAGATAACTAACATAACTTTTACATAACTCCTACTGGTAGTAAGAACCAGGCTCTGGAGTTAGAGTTGGCCCATGTGCGATCTGACTTCAGCAACCTGAAGATTCAGGAGGACACAAAGAATGCACGTTTGGAACAGCTATCGTAAGTTTCAGCAGAAGTCCGAACCAATGACTTAATTGGAGATCCCTTTAGTTTGTCATTAAAAAAAATGTAAATGCATGCCATCAAGATGCACTTCATAGTTTTATTAACAATATATATTTGTAGATTTAATATCTAGTTGTGGTATCAGAGTCGGTATTGCATTTAGATAAGTTAAATTAACTAAATAGCACTAAAATGTTTAGTTTCAAAAAATAGTAATTCTTTGTAACTGTGATTTTTTTTTGCAAAGCTTGGCTCATTTTATGTTTGGAGATCTGGTGATGCAGTAATAGTATATGAGAGACTGGAGTGTCTGATTCAGAGTATGTGTAGTCTGCTTGTGTCTTTGACGTATGTGTATGTTTTGACATATACATTTCCCCCGTAATGTGTGGGTCTGTTTCTCCCTCAGATTTCAGCAGGAGAGGCATGAGCAGTCTAAACAAGATCTCAAGGGCCTGGAGGAGACTGTCGTAAGTCTCACTGTATTTTTTTAATTCATACATTCTTGTTGCTAATTGTTACGGCATGCTTATTGTTATTTTACATGTCTTATTGAATGTACAGTGCAATCCATGCATTGCATATGGAAAGTACAGTACTAGTCAAAAGTTTGGTCACTCCTAATTCAATGTTTTTTCTTTATTTTTATTTATTAAAAGACATTTCATGTCTTAAAGTAATGATGGACTGTTGTTTCTCTTTACTTAGTTAAGAGGTTCTTGACATGATATGGATTACTACAGCTGTTGAATAGGGCTATTTACTGTGTTTATTATTTACTATTTACTGTTTGATGGTCTCAGACAGGGGCGGCACGGTGGTGTAGTGGTTAGCGCTGTCGCCTCACAGCAAGAAGGTCCTGGGTTCGAGCCCCGGGGCCGGCGAGGGCCTTTCTGTGCGGAGTTTGCATGTTCTCCCCGTGTCCGCGTGGGTTTCCTCCGGGTGCTGTGGGTTTCCCCCACAGTCCAAAGACATGCAGGTTAGGTTAACTGGTGACTCTAAATTGACCGTAGGTGTGAATGTGAGTGTGAATGGTTGTCTGTGTCTATGTGTCAGCCCTGTGATGTCCTGGCGACTTGTCCAGGGTGTACCCCGCCTTTCGCCCGTAGTCAGCTGGGATAGGCTCCAGCTTGCCTGCGACCCTGTAGAAGGATAAAGCGGCTAGAGATAATGAGATGAGATGAGATGGTCTCAGACAGTGGCTGCTTTGAAAAATCTAAAATATGAGCCATTTTGGGTTTGTTTTTTTTTTTTTTTATTAATTCCTTTTTTTTTTTTGCGGGCCAGTTTCCATCAAATCCTGTGCTCTGATTGGCTGGCGAGCGGGTCCGTATCCTTCGATACGGAACCCGGTTATGGACCTCTGGCGACTCGCTCATTCACAATAGCAACAAACATAGTAGCATTTTTTTGTCAACATTTATCTTTTTTTATAAGATTTATTTATAAGATTATCAAAAATCTTATAAATTTTTGCCAGCATTTCTCAGGAGAATAGCATTAATTTTACAGCATGGATAGTGATAACGACAGTCTTCACAGCGAAAGTGAGTTTTACTACCCTGAGGAAGAAGAAATAAAAGAAAACATTTCAGGAGAAAGCTAAAAACCTGTAACTGTTGCTAACGCCGAGCAAAAACATGGCTGAATCCTGAATGACTCAATTTTGTATAAATAGGGGACTACATAGGCGGCAAAATATAGGTTTTTTTCCTGCCATGGAAGTGCACTTGTATACTGAGGAGGAAGCAATTTGCATTACAGCCGTGAATGAGGATTCAAAATGGCGGCTTGGTTTTCCCTTTCGGGCGCTCTCATTTTCTGTTAGCATTTGGTAAAGAAAAAAATAAATATATTATTTACCAGCTTAAGGTCGGTCCGTATGGTGAAATAACGTGACCTCAGCCTTGAATACTGACCTCGGCCCAGAGGGCCTCGTTTAGTACTTTCAAGACCTCAGTCATGGTATTTCATGATACGGACCTCCCAGCTGGTAAATAACATCTCATCTCATCTCATTATCTCTAGCCGCTTTATCCTGTTCTACAGGGTCGCAGGCAAGCTGGAGCCTATCCCAGCTGACTACGGGTGAAAGGCGGGGTACACCCTGGACAAGTCGCCAGGTCATCACAGGGCTGACACATAGACACAGACAACCATTCACACTCACATTCACACCTACGGTCAATTTAGAGTCACCAGTTAACCTAACCTGCATGTCTTTGGACTGTGGGGGAAACCGGAGCACCCGGAGGAAACCCACACGGACACGGGGAGAACATGCAAACTCCACACAGAAAGGCCCTCGCCGGCCACGGGGCTCGAACCCAGGACCTTCTTGCTGTGAGGCGACAGCGCTAACCACTACACCACCGTGCCGCCCGGTAAATAACATATATATGTTATTTTATAGTTTTGATATCTTCAGTATTATTCTACAATGTAGAAAATAGTCAAAATACAGAAAAACCTGTGAATGAGTAGGGGTGTCCAAACTTTTGGTACTGTATGTCTGTTGGTTTCTTTCTTGAATCCAAGCATAGCATATGATCTCTGATGAACTTCAATAAAAAGATACAAATCCCTTTGTTTACAGACTACAGTGGCAGTGTAGACCTAATTGTTGAGAAAAACAAGGGTCAGAGTATTGTAAATAAGTAACGCTGGTTACTTATGTGGGGTGGTGAAGTTGTTAGCACTGTCACCTCACAGCTATAAGGTTCTGGGTTCAAACCTTACAGCCAGCTGGGGCCTTTTTGTGTGGAGTTTGCATGTTCTCCTCATGCTTGTGTGGCTTTCCTCCAGGTGCTCCAGTTTCCTCCCACAGTCCAAAGACATGTGGATTAGGTCAGCTGGCTACTCTAAATTGCCCATAGGTGTGAATGGCTGTTTGTCTCTGTGTTAGTCCTGCAATAGATTGGCAACCTTTTTGGGTGTACACTACCTCTCACCCAAAGTCAGCTGGGATTGGCTCCAGCTTGCCTTGCAACCCTAATGGATAAGTGGTATAGACCCTTTTCAGTCACGTGACCTTCGTAAACGCGACCACCATTTTGGACATGTAGCGGACTTCGGCTCGAATTGGTTTGAATGCGAGGAAGGCGACAAACAGAGAACATACAAGAAAAAGGAGCGAGATGCAGAAAACACCTTCGCTATCCAGCGACGTAGGGCATTTACAGGGCGAGCAGAGGGAGAAATAACAACAGTAACGACACATTAGCAACGCCGTACAGAAATAACGGTTTATGGCACAGACCCTTTCGGTTCTCGCTCATCTAGCTGCTACAATGACTGCTTAGACTGCAACAATAATACCTAACACACATTTAAGTATCCGTCGTAAAGATGTGAAACTCGTCGAGTGACGAGTGTGTTCATTGATAAGCTAACACAATCTAAAAGTAGACATACCATCACACTGCCCTGGCGCTGTGTACAGTTTACCTTCTATGGTTTGTGCACTCACTATTTGCCATTACTTTCTCCAACCGCTGTTAGAGATTACAGGGAACGGCCTGGATTTAAGAGACAAATACATGTTCCTCTTGTTTTGAACACTTAGCCCATGTTTACATTAGACCGTATCAGCGGATCATCAGATTAACGTTTTTAAAAGCGATTAGTGTGCACACAGCAACACCAATACACGATTCGTCTGCACACAGCAACACCAATACACGGATACGCTCGGCTCCGCAGGCATCCTGCGCTCCAAATCACTCCGCCCTGAACAGCGAGTGCCCTCTGGAGGGTGCGCACTCCGGCCCTGCGCAGCTCACACAGCGCGCGAGTGAAGTGCACGAGCCACGATTCGGGACTGAGCCGCTGTGTGTGTGATCCCAGCGCAGATCACTTACCACTCGCAAGTGGAAGGATGGCAAGCCTAAAGACAATCGTTTTTTTTGTTGTTGTTACATAGTCAAGAGAGGTGTCGGATCACTGGATCCAGTGTAAATAGCTGCCGGAGCCAACGCCCGAGGTTCCGGAGCGCGCTCCGGCTTGCTCCCCCTCAAATTAAGCGCTGTTTGTAGAACACTGCCTCTGATCTGTCCTACAGTCTACCAACAGCAAAGGAACACAACGCTAACTAATAGCTACTACAGAAGAACAAAGAGGTTACAATGGGTTATTTTAGCCTATTTGGTTACACACTCGCCGCCACAGAATGTTAACAGCAATGTAATGCCTTTTCTGGCTAATTTTATTCGTCTTACCTCCAACAAAGTGGTCACTACACAAGCGCTGGTATGCCGAGGGCTGCCAATCTGTTAATGGCCGCTATCCATCTTCTCCGTCGGGATCCGATAAAATGATAACCCTTGCCTTGTTTGTTGATGGTTACTACATCCAGGTGCACAACAATATAGTGGCATGATGGAAGTCTTGCTGAAAATAAACACTTTCTTTGCTGCCGTTCCTCAATGCTGGCTGTGGTAAACTACTGGTAGTACATGTCCAAAATGGCGGCCGCGTTTGTCGTGATGTCACGTGAAAAGGGTCCATAGAAAATGGATGGATAGGTACTTATGTATCTGCAGTTCTACCAAAGTCCTCGTCAAGTCTTTCCACTCTGCAGTCATCTTGGCAATGCTCCTTAGCAGTTATTTTCCGTCATACAAAACCAGGCTCCTATTTATATGAATGGGGAAAGAATGATACAACGGGGTCAAAGAGTTGTTAGACCCCTTGCACATTTTCTTGTTTTTTTATTAAATTGATAAAAAAAATTACTATTAATCTACACACAATAGCCCGTGATGATGCTGAAAAAAAGACCTTTTTTATTTTTGAAAATGTATTAAACATCAAAATTTAAGTCTTTCATCTAGATAAGTATTTTGCCAAATAAATACCTTTGGTAGCAATTACAGATTCACATCTTCTTGGGTAAGTCTCTGCAAGATTGGCACACCTGGATTTGGGCAGTTTCTCCCATTCTGCCTGACAGATCCTCTCAGATTGGATGGGGAGAGTCCTTGAAGTTCCTGCCTTTTACTCAGAAGTGGCCACTTCCATCTCGGCCCTTTACCATAAAGGCCTGATTGATGGAGTATTTCTGAGATAATTGTCCTTCCTCCAGGTTTTTCCATCTCTGTGGAGGACATTTGAACCTCAGTTAGAGTGGCCATTGAGTTCTTGGTAACTTTCCCAATGAAGGTCCTTCTAGCCCAGTTACTGGATGGCCAGCATTTTAGTCCTGGTGGTTCCAGACTTCTTCAGTTTTACAATGATTAAGCCCACTGTGCTTCTGGGAACATTAAAAGCTTTTGAAATGCTTTTACACTCTTGACCTGATTTATGTCTCAACACAATTTGATTGTGAAGGAGTACAAAAAGTTCCTTGGATGTCATGGCTTGGTTTTTGGTCTTACATTCACTGTGAAATGTGAGTCTTTATACATACAGGTATGTGCTTTCAAAATCATGTTCGCATACATGTCAACCTATACAGAATGTCCGTATTTTATACGGATTTGATTCAATAAACGTAGTATACGGGCGTATAAATAAAGTTATACGGATTCTTTTAAAAAACTTCAATATTTATTTAGAGCTATAATCAATTCCCACGATGATAAGAGCGCATAACATTTACAAACATACTGTACACCACAGACAGCCAGTAAAGAGTCTTATGAAATCGCGTGTTGTCTTGTGGTAGTGAGACTTCGTTCCACTTTTGATCATGCGCACACCGCATTGCGAGAATCCCGCCAACCGTGAAGTCATAGACATATAAACATAGACGCCGCCTTCTGCATAGAATCATACGTCATCCTTGCCGCCATATTGGATGTGGCAAAGTGGAGATTCTTCAACCGTCTCTGGTATAGTGTCTAGACAGTAGCCGAGAATAAAGATGCCTCATTCCTGTGCTGCGTTTAACTGTACCAACAGGTTTACCGTCCAAATGAGATCACATGGGATTACCTTTCACAGGTGAGACTGGAAAAATACTTTTCATTGTATTTGGTCATTATAACGTAATTTTACGAACAGATTTTCCTGACTTTGTGGCTAATATGAAGTCTCGCGCATAATAGCCGCTCGGTGAAACCTGTCTCCAAACAACGAAGTATTTCCTTCGTAACTACGCTGATAACACTTTGTGTTTTTGTCAAACATTGGAGCTTTGTATTCATTCTGAAGGTTTATTGTTATTAATATTGAATAAAAAGTAACTGGGATATATCATTGTTAATTATCTTTCAAATTTTAGGTAAATTATTTTAATTTGCATCTTATACGGATTTTATAAGGGAAATACGGATTTTGGAGGTTGGTTATACAGGTTTGATTGACCAAAGGTTGACATGTATGTGTTCAGTCATTTGAATTTGCCAGAGGTGAACTCCATTCAGGTTCTAGAGACTTCTCAAGACAATCAAAGCAAACAGGATGCACCTGCCTTGGACAAAAGTCTGAATACTTATCTAAATAAGACTGTGGCAGTTCGTAGGAGTGGGAGGAGCACAGAAGACGGCAGGCCAGAACTGAGTTTCGTAACTCTTTTATTTTTATACACTTTTCAGTGGTCTCTCATAAACATTCATACAGCCAGACACGAGCACACGCACATCAGGTGTCTGGTTTGGGAGAGAGCTCTCCTCTGCTCTTGCTCTCTCTTTAAATAGGGCGCGGTTACTGGGGAAGACACACAAACACATGTTAATCAACATCAGGTGCAGTGATTCTGCCACTTACCTTCCCTGACTCCGCCCTCCGGTCACAGACCGACGCTTGACCACGCCCCCGCTGCCACATACCCCCACCGCCCGACTCAGGCCGGGCGGCCGTCCAGCCTGCAGCCGACACCCCCCCCCCCCCCCGATGGGAGAGGAAGTCTGCCACGACCATCTGCGCCCCCGGCCTGTGGATCACCTTGAAGTTAAAGGGTTGGAGTGCCAGATACCAACGGGTGATCCACGCGTTGGCATCCTTCATGCAGTGGAGCCACTGGAGGGACGCGTGGTCCGAACAGAGGGTGAAAGGGCATCCCAACAGGTAGTAACGGAGGGCAAGGACCGCCCACTTGATTGCCAGGCACTCTTTTTCAATGGTGCTATAGCGCCCCTCACGCACCGACAGCTTCCTACTGATATATAGCACTGGGCGGTCCTCCACCTCCTGGGACAAAACTGCCCCCAGCCTTCTGTCCGACGCATCCGTCTGTAACATAAAGGGGAGAGAAAAGTCAGGGGAGTATAACAGTGGCCCCCCACACAGTGCAGCCTTCACCTCAGAAAAAGCCCGCTGGCATTGTTCCGTCCACTGGACCGGATCTGGTGCCCCCTTTTTAGTCAGATCAGTCAGCGGGCTGGTGACATCCGAATAATTAGGTATAAACCTACGATAGTAGCCAGCCAGCCCCAGGAACTGTCTCACCCCCTTTGTGGTCTTGGGCCTCGGGCAGGCCGCAATTGCTGCTGTCTCGTTAATTTGGGGACGCACCTGCCCGTTGCCCAAGTGGAAGCCCATATACCGTACTTCCACCCGCCCAATCGCACACTTCTTCGGGTTGGCTGTGAGACCCGCTCGCCTCAGCGACCTCAGGACGGCCCTCAGATGTTGTAGGTGCCAGTCATTACTATAGATAATGATGTCATCTAAGTATGCGGCCGCATAGGTGGCATGAGGGTGGAGGACCCTATCCATCAGCCGCTGGAACGTAGCGGGCACCCCAAACAGCCCAAAAGGAAGTGTGACAAACTGGTGTAAGCCAAATGGATGTGGAAAAGGCCGTTTTTTCTCGGGATAATGGAGTCAAGGGGATCTGCCAATAACCCTTTGTCAAATCCAGTGTCGAGTAAAAGCGAGCCGTGCCTAATCGATCGAGCAACTCATTAATACGAGGCATTGGGTACACGTCGAATTTAGACACCGCGTTGACTTTTCTATAGTCTACACAGAACCAGACCGACCCGTCGGCCTTGGGTACCAAGACCACCAGGCTGCTCCAGTCACTGTGGGACTCCTCAACGATGCCCATTTCGAGCATGGCCTCAAGTTCTTACCGAACCACTTTTTTCTTGTGTTCGGGTAGCCGGTAAAGGCGGCTGCGCACGACCACCCCCGGGGGCGTCTCAATGTGTTGCTCTATGAGGTCAGTGCAGCCGGGCAGGGGCAAGAACACATCTGAAAATTCGGTCTGCAACTGGGCAACCTCCACGAGTTGGGTCGGGGAGAGGTGGTCTCCACAGGGGACTGGAGAGGTACACGATGCCAATGTTCCCTTTGGAACCTCCGGCCCCAGCTCCGCCTTCTCCGGAACCACCGACACCAACGCCACGGGGACCTCCTCGTTCCAGAGTTTGTGTAGATTGAGATGGTAAATCTGTAGCGCCCCACCCCTGTCCATTCGCCTCACCTCATAGTCGACGTCCCCGACTCGCCGTGTGACCTCAAAGGGTCCTTGCCACTTGGCGATTAATTTGGAGCTCAATGTGGGCAACAGTACGAGTACTTTATCTCCCGGTGCGAACTCCCTAAGGCGCATACCCTTGTCGTACAGGCGGATTTGCCGTTCTTGGGCCTGCCGCAAATTCTCCTGGTTTAGGTGGGTGAGTGTGTGGAGTTTTGCGCGCAGGTCAATAACGTATTGAATCTCATTTTTACTTAGTGAAGGTCCCTCCTCCCAATTTTCTCGCAGCACGTCTAAAATGCCACGCGGCTTACGCCCATATAACAATTCGAACGGGGAGAACCCCGTGGAGGCTTGTGTGACCTCTCGCACTGCAAACAACAAGGGGTAGAGCCATTTATCCCAATTACATGCGTCCTCACTTACGAATTTCTTAATTATATTTTTGAGGGTGCGATTGAATCGTTCGACTAAACCGTCCATTTGTGGGTGATAAACACTGGTGCGGATAGGCTTAATGCCTAATAACCTATACAGTTCGTTCAGTGTTCGTGACATAAATGAGGTGCCTTGATCAGTCAGAATCTCTTTGGGGATTCCAACTCAGGAGATAACGTGGAAGAGCGCTTCCGCAATACTGCGTGCTGAGATATTGCGAAGAGGCACTGCTTCCGGGTATCACGTTGCATAGTCCACTAAAACTAATATAAAGCGGTACCCTCGTGTTGACCGATCTAATGGCCTGACGAGATCCATCCCAATCCTTTCGAACAGGGTCTCGATTAATGTGAGAGGGCGCAAAGGCGCTTTTGGAATGGCCGCTGGATTTACTAACTGGCATTCGCGGCACGCCATACACCACTTAAGGACATCGACACGAATTCCTGGCCAATAGAACCGGGCCATTATTCGGGCTAGTGTCTTATCCTGCCCTAAGTGTCCAGCCATGGGATTAAAGTGAGCCGCCTGGAATACGGTACCAATTCCCGGTGGCTTTTTGGAATCAAAAGCTGCGTGATTTGCTCTTTAGTCTGAGTGTCCTGCGCCACTCGGTATAATCTATCCTTCATAATTGAGAAGTAGGGGAAGGACGGGGTGGTGTTTGGCTGGAGCGTTTGACCATCGATTACTCTCACTTGGTCAAACGCATGCCACAGAGTCTCATCTTGCGACTGCTCTATTGGAAAATCCGCAAGGGATTCCCCAATAGAAGGAGGAGGAGCCGGCTGCTCCTCACTCTGACGCGGAGATGACGTAGATGGCTCTGTGACAGCTGCTCCCGCCAATGCGACACCGGGACCTCCCCCTGCTGAACTATGGCAGGACCCACTCTTCACTAAATGACTCATTAATTCCCCAAATCCCGGCCAATCAGTCCCCAAAATTATTGAGTGGGTGAGGCGAGGATTAACCGCCGCCTTTACTCTAAATTTTTCCCCTCAAAAAAGAATGTGGAGCGACACTAAAGGGTAGTTGTGAACATCCCTGTGCACACACAACACCTTCACCAATTGTGCTTCCCCAATGCCTCGTCTTGCACCAGGCTTTGGTGGATTGAGGTCTGATTACAGCCAGAGTCCACCAATGCCTGATATGTATCCCCTTGGACACTCACCGGTATGTGATACACTCTGGCCTGATCGAGGGCAGCTCCTGGCGCGTTGGGGATCCGAACCACCGCGCCCACCTCCATTACCGAGCACTGCTGTTGGAGGTGGCCCGGCTCCCTGCAGTGCCAGCAAACCGGCCTGGGCTTCCTCTCTGTACTGGTGCTCTGGGGCTCACTCACCTGAGGGGGGGGGGAGAGACAGACACAGAAGGGAGAAACGGGAGAGTACCGCGGGTGCGGCGGGCCGGCTGAAGTGGCGCCGGCCCCTGCCTCCGCGGTGGGGGAACGGGGCGAGGATGAGACACAGGAGGAGAGAGAGAAAGGAGAGGGAAGAAGAGGTTGTCTGCTGTCCTGCCATCGGGACAGCCGCCAAATGGTCCTCCGCCAGCTCGATTGCCTGATCCAGTGACGCCGGGTGGTGGCACTGGACGCACTCTGCGGTTCCTGCTGGTAGGCGAGCGATGAACTGCTACAGTACCACCTGATCGATGATTCCCTCGGCGTCGCAGTTGTCGGCCCTCAACCACCGCCAGCAGGCGTCCCGGAGTTGCTGGCCAAACACAAACGGCCTGCCGACTTCCCCCAAGCGCAAAGCGCGGAAGTGCTGTCACTATTGTTCAGGGGTGCGCCCCACACGCTGGAGGACGGCCCGGCAAAGGTCCGCGTAGACCAGCTGGCGGTCGGCGGGGAGCTGTAGCGCGGCCAGCTGCGCCTCGCCCGTTAGCAGGGGGAGGAGGCGCACCGTGTGCTGTTCCACCAGCCAGCCCGAGGTCTCTGCTACCTGCTCAAAGAGCGTGAGGAAGGCTTCTGGGTTGTCCTGCGGGCCCATCTTCATTAGGGTGAGGGGGGAAGGGTCCGCGGCGGTGGAGGTGGTGGACCCCGCCGACGCGAGGAGGTGCTGGAACGCCTGTCAATCTTTCTGCTGTGCCAACACCAGGGCCTCGAACCGTTGCTCTTGCTCCTTCCGGAGGGCGACTAGCACCTGGTGCTGGCTCTGCTGGACCGTGGCGAGGGCGTGGACCAGGTTGGCAAAAGGGGAGGACTCCATGGGGCTGTTCTTCTTCTGCGCTCCACGTTCCGGGTTTCAGCACCACTGTGGCAGTTCGTAGGAGTGGGAGGAGCACAGAAGATGGCAGGCCAGAACTGAGTTTCGTAACTCTTTTATTTTTATACACTTTTCAGTGATCTCTCATAAACATTCATACAGCCAGACATGAGCACACGCACATCAGGTGTCTGGTTCGGAAGAGAGCTCTCCTCTGCTCTCGCTCTCTCCTTAAATAGGGCGCGGTCACTGGGGAAGACACACAAACACACGTTAATCAACATCAGGTGCAGTGATTCTGCCACTTACCTTCCCTGACTCCGCCCTCTGGTCACAGACCGACGCTTGACCACGCCCCCGCTGCCACAGAGACATTTAAGTTTTTGATTTTTAATACATTTTCAAAGCTTTCTAAAACATATTTTCACTTTGTTGTTGTAGATCACTGTGTGTAGAAAGGTGGCAAAATCTATAAAATTTAATCTATAACACAATGAAATGTGCAAAAATGGAATGAGCCTGAATACTTTCTGCAATTTCTCTTTGAGCATTAATAAAGTAAAGTAATCTATCTATGTAATCCACTGCACAAAAGTAACTTAGAAGATGATGCTTCATAGATATAAAACAGATATAAAATGACTGTTAAAATTTGATAAAATGGCATTTGCCTCCAACAACATAGAAAACCTGTAGGTTATGTATACAACCATTGTTCGTTGAATAAGTGGAAGAATATCGGGGTGGTTTGTTTTCCAGAAATAGTCACTTAAGTATGATATTGATCCTTTTTAAGATTCAGTCAAGTGCAGATCCTAATCTTATTGAAGGATAAGAATCACTTGAGAGCTGATGTTGTTTCTCTTGAGGATACGAGTCACTCATATACTGATATTTCTCCTTGTTCATGAGAATCACTCAGTCTATTAATAAAGTACTCTATTTATGATGAGAATCACTGTCTATTAATGCTGTACCCTGTTGAGCATGAGAATCAAACAATCTACTAATGCTCTACCCTACTGAAGATAAAAATCAGTCCAGATACTGCAACTGTCTTCCACTCCCAGTGAGAATTACTTAAATGCAGACACTGACCGGCTCTGCTTTATGGTTATAGGTGTTTATGCTGTGTGCATTTTTGTGGTATTTCCAGGATGAGTAATAAATAATTTTTTCATCACCCCACCCCACCACATTTGTTCTGTTTGTCCTTCTATCTTGATAGGCCCGTGAACTCCAGACCCTCCATAACCTGCGCAAACTGTTCGTTCAAGACCTCACGACTCGAGTTAAAAAAGTAAGCACCAGATCAGGCTGCAACAAATGTGAATTATACTTTATAGACACACATTATACCCTATAATAATATGACTAGATAAAGTATTTTGCTCCTCTCTTTATTATCTCTATCCAATTTCTGGCCAGAGTTCAGAAATTGGACCTGATGATAGTGGGGGGTCTAACACCCAGAAGCAGAAGATTTCCTTTCTTGAAAACAACCTGGACCAGCTTACAAAGGTTCACAAACAGGTAACAGAAGCATGGACCAAAGAAGCCATGTTTTGGTTTCATACATACAATGCATTGAATATTTAAAGTGAATATTCAGTAATTGAATCCTTTTATCTGAATTTGAGGATAATCACAAGTGTCTAATAATGTGTTTGTGTGTAATACATAGCAACTCAGAAGTATAAATGGCTTAAAATTAAACCATGCATGTTCCCTTCCACTGCCAATCACCTCTTCTGAAATTTATCTTCATATCTCCCTGTCCTCTCCAGTTGGTACGTGATAATGCAGATCTGCGCTGTGAGCTTCCGAAACTGGAGAAGCGTCTTCGCTCTACGGCTGAGCGCGTTCGGGCACTTGAGGCGGCACTAAAGGACGCCAAACAGGGTGCCATGAATGATCGGCGCCGCTACCAGCAGGAGGTGGAACGTATTCGGGATGCCATGCGCCTGCGCAATGCACTGCGCCGTCCACACACTGCTCAGATTGGTACTGTGGTGCAGCAAATCAATTTAAGGAATATAGCAGATAGGATCTCGTAGTTTCTCACATCTCCACTTTTTAATTGCCACTAGAATAAAAGACAGGGTTACTAGGTTTCTTTAAGCGCCTACATTCATTAATGCACATTATAAACCATCAAGCCCCAAGAATGATCTGTAGTGTAATGTTTAGAATTATAATTAATACTGAGGTTGGGCATTATTAGCTGTAAAAGAATGCACACATAACTTTTATTCTTATTATTTTATTTGTGGTATGAAGTTGTGGGGGGTAGTTAGGCAAAGGTTATAATATGTATTAGACGTTTAATTTATTTATATAAAGTATTAATTGGTGTGTAGATGTGCAGGTTGAAAATCATTTGGATGTCAGATTTTCAACTGTTTGCTAAACTGTTTGCTAAGCTACGGTACCAGTCAAAAGTTTGGACTCACCTACTCATTTATAGGTTTTTCTGTATTTTGACTTTTTTTCTACATTGTAGAACAATACTGGAGACATCAAAACTATGAAATAACATATGGAACATATATGGAATTATGTGGTAAACAAAAAAAAGTGTTATATATATGCATTTCATATTTTATATTCTTCAAAGTAGCCACCGTTTACCTTGATGACACTTTGCACACTATTGGCATTATCTTAACCAGCTTTATGAGGTAGTCACCTGAAATGCTTTTCAATTAACAGGTTTGCCTTGCCAAAAGTTAATTAGTGCAATTTCTTGCCTTCTTAATGTGTTTGAAATCAAACAGTGAGTAGTAAATAATAAATATACACTAAATAGCCCTATTCAACAACTATAGTAATCCATATTATGTCAAGAACCACTCAACTAAGTAAAGAGAAACGACATCAATCATTACTTTAAAGAGAGATAGCCTTTCAATTTCATAAAATCGCTGAAATTTAGTTCCCTCTGAAATTTAGTCATTGTGATATAGGTTTATTTCTGTAATGTCTCACAAAGTATAAGGCCAGGCGGCACGGTGGTGTAGTGGTTAGCGCTGTCGCCTCACAGCAAGAAGGTCTGGGTTCGAGCCCCGTGGCCGGCGAGGGCCTTTCTGTGAGGAGTTTGCATGTTCTCCCCGTGTCCGCGTGGGTTTCCTCTGGGTGCTCCGGTTTCCCCCACAGTCCAAAGACATGCAGGTTAGGTTAACCAGTGACTCTAAATTGACCATAGATGTGAATGTGAGTGTGAATAGTTGTCTGTGTCTATGTGTCAGCCCTGTGATGACCTGGCGACTTGTCCAGGGTGTACCCTGCCTTTCGCCCGTAGTCAGCTGAGATAGGCTCCAGCTTGCCTGCGACCCTGTAGAACAGGATAAAGCAGCTAGAGATAATTAGATGAGATGAGTATCAGGCCATTGTGTGGTTGGGAAGTTAATTAATTTTAGGGGATTCCCTAGTAAATAATGTGCATGAAATCGCACACTTCATGTAGTCAAGCAGACAGAGGAAGTCCATGTGCACATGCGCAAGTTTACCTTGACTGTGCACTGACAGTTACATCATCTTGTCGCTAAACAAATAGCTGATCACACCGAGGTCCTCACTGACCGCCGATATTTATTAGTTTGGTCCTGCATTTCCTTTCCTTTACAACATAATGTCTTTTCTTCTCACTTTCTGTTACTGTAGTTGGTCTTTCATGTTTCATTCACACACTCACATCCTCCGTTTTTCTCTCCTGTTTCAAATTTGTATCCCACAATGCCTTGCACGAATGGGGGAAGCCCACCACGTGATGTATGACATATCTTGAATTGGGTCATGGTGAAGCAGGAAAAAATAGCAGAGAATTTAGGGCCATGTAGCCCTAAATTCATTAATTGTTCTATTTTTAAAAAACTAATAAAATTGGAAGTCTGTCATTCGAATTCAGTAGCTTTCAGTCCACTAAACAAAAATAACTGGGTGTCAGGGAAAATTCTTTTTATGACCTACACTTGAAAAATTTGAAAGGCAGTCTACCTTTAAGATGCATCTTTTAATTAATAAATTTTTTTTAAAAATCGTTAAATTAGGTGTGTCCAAACTTTTGGCTGGTATTGTATGTTTGCTTTGTTTTTTCTTAGCAAAGCCAGTGAGGCCTGGAAACTATGGCACTGCTACGTCTCCCACCACCTCTCTGTCTATGCGATCCAGTGACCCTGTGACATCATTCAGTAATGTCCTTTTTCAGAGAGAGGAGAAGCCTGTTCCCCAGAAAACCAATGTGTAAGTCCTCTTATCTTGCTTTTCTTCTTTTGTCTTCCCTCATCTTTTCTTCACTTCTCTTCCTGTATATGGTGTTGTGCTTTTCAGAGTTGGCTACAGCACTGTGAGATCTATAGACATACTAAGCTCCTACCCACTGGATGTGGAAAATGGTTAGTGTATCTATCAAAAACATGATGTGCATGTGAACGTGCATCATTAATATGTATACCTTTACTTGGGTGTGCATCTATTGCTGCTCACCTCTGTTCTTATTATTTCAGGAAACAGCCCAGACATTAATGACAACAGGTTGGTTATTATAGTATATTATACAAATTATTCATTTATAATTGTTTAGTGATTTATAGATGAATGGCAGTATCCTTCTGGTATTGCTAAATTGGTTAGGGGGGAAAAGGCAACATTTTCCCATTTGTGTTAAGTTTATTTTTGTGGTCAAAAGCTAATATGCCTGTGTTGACATGGGTGGTGCAGTGCAGCAGGGTATCTAACATTTTCTTAGCAGTCATGTAATGCTTTAATTTGTATTTTTCTGATAGGATTTATTTGTTTCTTGATAACACAAACCATTAAGGGCTCATACACTGTTTACGTCTCACTACTTAAACATAAACAGGTTATGTCAAATGCTAACTAAATATTGTTGAATTATCTGATCTGTAATAAACAAGAACAGCTCAGTTGTGAAATGTAACTCACTCACACACTACTATGCACTGATTATCATAAAATGAATAGATTCAATAACATATTGAAGAGACCAGATTTCTTTCCAGGACAGAGATCATAGGAATACAAAGAATATACACCAATCGGGCATAACATCAAAACCAATGACAGATAAACAACATCTATCATCTTGTTATAGTAGCACCTATCAAGGGGTGGGATATATTAGGCAGCAAGAGAGCAGTCAGTTCTTGAAGATGATGTGTTGGAAGCAGGAAAAATAGGCAAGTGTAAGGATCTGAGCAACTTTGACAAGGGCCAAACTGTGATGGTGAGATGACTGGGTCTGATCATCTCAAAAATGGCACATCTTATGGGGTGTTCCCGGTATGCAGTGGCTAGTACCTACCAAAAGTAGTCCAAGGAAGGACAACTGGTGAACCAGCAACAGGGTCATGGGTGCCCAAGGCTCATTGATGTGTGTGTGTGTGTGTGTGTGTGTGTGTGTGTGTGTGTGTGTGTGTGTGTGTGTGTGTGTGTGGTGAGCAAAGGCTAGCTTGTCTGGTCCAATCCCACAGAAGAGCTACTGTTGCTCAAATTGCTAAAAAAGTTAATGCTGGCTATGATAGAAAGGAGGCAGAACACACAATGCATCACAGTTTGCTGTACCGTATATGGGGTTGCATAACCACAGACTGGTCAAAGTGCCCATGCTGACACCTTCCACCGCCGAAAGCACCTACAGTTGGCACATGTGCATCAGAACTGGATGAAGGTGCAATGGAAGAAGGTGGCCTCGACTGATGAATCACGTTTTCTTTAACACCATGTGGACGGCCAGGTGTGTGCATCATTGACCTGGGGAAGAGATGGCACCAGGATGCACAATGGTCAAAAGGCAAGCCAACAGAGGCAATGTGATGTGAAATGTTCTGCTGGGAAACCTTAGGTCCTGGAATTCATGTGGATGTTGCTTTAATGCATACCACCTACCTAAATATTGTTGCAGACCAAGTACACACCTTCATGGCAGTGTTATTCTCTAATAACAGTGAGCTTTTTCAAGTAGGATAATGCACCCTGTCACACTGCAAAAATTGTTCAGGAATGGTTTGAGGAACATGACAAAGAGTTCAGGGTGTTGACTCGGCCTCCAGATTCCCCAGATCTCAATCCGATCGAGCATCTGTGGGAATGTGCTGCACAAATAAATCTGATCCATGAAGGCCCCACTTCACAACTTACAAGTCTTCAAGGATCTGCTGCTAACATCTTGATGTCAGATACCACAACACACCTTCAGAGATTTTGTGGAGTCAGTACCTCAATAGGTCAGAGCTGTTTTGCTGGTACAAGGGGAAATTACATACAGTAATGTTAGACAGGTGATTTTAATGTTATGGCTGATTAGTGTACCGTATAATGCTGAAATATTAGTAGGTGTTTGCACTGTGATCATGTAAATAGTGCCATATGTGTGTTTTGCTTAGTAAACACAGTAAACATGATGTGTTGTAGGAGTGATGCACACTGCGGCAGTATGGTGGAATCATCCAGACATTATATCATGCAGCCAGAGGCTGCAGCCAGTTAATCACCTTATACAGGTAAGCATGTATACATATTTGCACTCACAAGCTTACTCTTACATCCATATGCACAAAATTACATATACATGTCATATGTACTGAACAGGGGTTCAGTACAAAAAAAATTACATATACATGTCATATGTACTGAACAGGGGTCTGTCCTGGGCATGACTCTAAACTGCATCTGATGGCAAGGCTCCATCTTGCCATCAAGGCAGGTGGGTATCCCAACCTTGCGGTCGACAGAAGCAAAGTAAAAAGAAGATGGTGCCAGTTACTATTGGTGCATGGAACGTTCGCACACTAATGGACAATCAGAATTGAGAGTGGAGTGACCCTTTAGTTGCTATCACTCCTAGGAGTCTGAAACCGGCAGAGAGGGCGGAGGAAACCAACCATGGTTCAACGGCCTTGACGGCGGGGACAGCAAAGTGCTGTGGAGTGCTCAGAGCAAGATGAACACCGAGGACATCTTGATCATCCACTGCGCCTGGCTCCATCTCCAGTTATCTTGGCTGTGCCTTGCCACTGGGCCCAGATGGAACATGGGAAGAGAGAGTGAGGCTGACGATGCGCAACTCCCCCTCACTTTAATCAAAGTCCAGCGCAAGTCAAGACATCATCACCATCATCTCATCTTCATCATTACCCACTAAGTCCTGCAGCAACAGGGGAGTGGTGATGCTGGCAGGTGTGGATACACTGGGAGCTGGTAGTCACAAACCTGCACACAGGTGGCCCAGGACATAGGGTCACTCCTGACTGGAACTGAAGTAGCAGTCAAGTTCGGCAGCCCCCTGGGTGTCTGAGCAGGCCTTTTTTTAGGATTCGCTCTACTCACCTCCATGGCCTGAGGAAGGACCTAGAAAAAGTGATCCAAACATAGCCTGCTTCACCCCCTCAATCTGGCCTGCATACCGCGGCAGGCGGGTATCCCAACCTTGCGGTCGACAGAAGCAAAGTAAAAAGAAGATGGTGCCAGTTACTATTGGTGCATGGAACGTTCGCACACTAATGGACAATCAGAACTCCAACAGACCTGAGTGCAGAACTGCACTAGTTGCTAGAGAACTCAGAAGGTATGGCATCCAAATTGCTGCCCTTAGCGAGACCAGACTCCCAAACGAAGGCCAATTGGTCGAAGAGAAAGCAGGATACACTTTCTTCTGGAGTGGAAAGAGTGCTGATGAGTGACATGAAGCTGGAGTGGGATTTGCTATTGCTAGCAATTTTGTCAAGAAACTTTCCAGTCTTCCTGAAGGAAAGAGCGACAGACTCATGAGCCTCAGACTTCCACTCTATAAGAAGAAGCATGCCTCAGTCATCAGTGCATACACCCCAACCATGACAAATGCTGAAGAAGTCAAGGAAGCTTTCTACGAAGACCTTGAACAGCTCATTGCTGCAGTACCCAAGGATGACAAGTTCATCATACTAGGCGACTTCAACGCAAGGGTAGGAGCAGATCACGAGACCTGGGAAGGTGTGTTGGGCAGACATGGACTCGGGAAGTGCAACAGCAATGGCCTCCTCTTGTTGCAGATGTGCAGCACACACAACCTCCTTATAACAAACACTGTCTTCCAGCTTCCTACCAGGAACAAAACCACCTGGTTGCACCCATGAAGCAAACACTGGCACATGATTGACTATGTAATAGTATGACAGAAGGTCAGAGATGATATGCGTGTAATCAAAGCCATGTGTGGTGCAGATTGCTGGACAGATCATCAACTGATTCTCTCCAAACTGAAGTTGACCATCTTACCAAAGCAGCATCCACAAGGGAAGAAGTCACTCAAATGTCTTAATATCTACAAGCTGCAAAGACCTGAAGTGAAGTCAGACCTTACAGCTGATCTCAACAATGCCCTTCAAGAAGTGAGTGTGGAAGATGGCCACACAGAAGAGAACTGGGCCTCGTTCAGAAACACTGTGCACAATGTTGCCTTCAACCACCTAGGCAAGAGCACAAGAAAACATCAAGACTGGTTTGATGAAAATGACCCTGTGATTCAGAGGCTGCTAGAAGAGAAACATCAAGCCCACAGAGCTTACCAGCGAGACATCAACAACCCTACCAAAAAGAGAAGCTACAACAGCACAAAGAACATTTTACAAGCGCGGCTCAGAGAAATGCAGGACAGCTGGTTGAAGAAGGCTGACGAAATACAAGCATATGCCGACAGCCACAACTACGGAAAGTTTTATGAGGCTGTAAAGACCATCTATGGGCCCCAGTCATCTGGCACCGCTCCTTTGCTGAGTGCTGATAGAACCATGCTGCTCACTGAAAAGAACTCCATCCTCACCAGATGGGCTGAACACTTCAACAGCATCCTGAACAGACCATCCACAATCAACGCAGATGCCATTGCCCGTCTCCCCCAGTATGAAATCAACAACTCCCTGGCTGAACCACCAACAGAAACAGAAGTGCAGAAGGCCATCAAACTGCTATACAACAACAAGACTCCAGGATCAGACTCCATCCCCTCTGAAATCTACAAGCTAGACAGTCCATCTATGAAAAAGAAACTGACAGAACTCTTCCAAGAAATGTGGGAGCATGAAACCATCCCCCAAGAGTTCAAAGATACAGCAATAGTCCACCTCTACAAAATAAAAGGGAATAGACACACTTATGACAATCACAGAGGAATCTCACTCCTAGCCACAGCTGGCAAAATACTTGCACGAATCCTCTTAAAAAGCCTCAACCATCACCTGGAAACAAACAACATTCTCCCTGAGAGCCAATGAGGCTTCAGAATAGGTCGTGGTACAATAGATATGATCTTCGCTGCCCGACAACTCCAAGAAAAGAGTCAGGAGCAAAACAAAGCCTTGTACAGTGGTGCTTGAAAGTTTGTGAACCCTTTAGAATTTTCTATATTTCTGCATAAATATGACCTAAAACATCATCAGATTTTCACACAAGTCCTAAAAGTAGATAAAGAGAACCCAGTTAAACAAATGAGACAAAAAATATTGTACTTAGTCATTTATTTATTGAAGAAAATGATCCAATATTGCATATCTGTGAGTGGCAAAAGTATGTGAACCTTTGCTTTCAGTATCTGGTGTGACCCCCTTGTGCAGCAATAACTGCAACTAAATGTTTGCGGTAACTGTTGATCAGTCCTGCACACCGGCTTGGAGGAATTTTAGCCCATTCCTCCGTACAGAACACCTTCAACTCTGGGATCTTGGTGGGTTTCCTCACATGAACTGCTTGCTTCAGGTCCTTCCACAACATTTCGAATGGATTAAGATCAGGGCTTTGACTTGGCCATTCCAAAACATTAACTTTATTCTTCTTTAACCATTCTTTGGTAGAACGACTTGTGTGCTTAGGGTTGTTGTCTTGCTGCATGAACCACCTTCTTTTGAGATTCAGTTTATGGACAGATGTCCTGACATTTTCCTTGAGAATTCACTGGTATAATTCAGAATTCATTGTTCCATCAACGATGGCAAGCCATCCTGGACCAGATGCAGCAAAACAAGTCCAAACCGTGATACTACCACCACCATGTTTCACAGATGGGATAAGGTTCTTATGCTGGAATGCAGTGTTTTCCTTTCTCCAAACATAACACTTCTCATTTAAACCAAATATTCTATTTTTGTCTCATCCATCCACAAAACATTTTTCCAATAGCCTTCTGGATTGTTCACGTGATCTTTAGCAAACTGCAGACGAGCAGCAATATTCTTTTTGGAGAGCAGTGGCTTTCTCCTTGCAACCCTGCCATGCACACCATTGTTGTTCAGTGTTCTCCTGATGGTGGACTCATGAACATTAACATTAGCCAATGTGAGAGAGGCCTTCAGTTGCTTAGAAGTTACCCTGGGGTCCTTTATGAACTCAGCAACTATTAGATACCTTGCTCTTGGAGTGATCTTTGTTGGTCGACCACTCCTGGGGAGGGTAACAATGGTCTTGAATTTCCTCCATTTGTACACAATCTGTCTGACTGTGGATTGGTGGAGTCCAAACTCTTTAGAGATGGTTTTTTCACCTTTTCCAGCCTGATGAGCATCAACAATGCTTTTTCTGAGGTCCTCAGAAATTTCCTTTGTTCGTGCCATGATACACTTCCACAACCATGTGTTGTGAAGATCAGACTTTGATAGATCCCTGTTCTTTAAATAAAACAGGGCGCCCACTCACACCTGATTGTCATCCCGTTGATTGAAAACACCTGTCTCTAATTTCACCTTCAAATTAACTGCTAATCCTAGAGGTTCACATACTTTTGCCACTCACAGATATGTAATATTGGATCATTTTCCTCAATAAATAAGTGGCCAAGTATAATATTTTTGTCTCATTTGTTTAACTGGGTTCTCTTTATCTACTTTTAGGACTTGTGTGAAAATCTGTTGATGTTTTAGGTCATATCTATGCAGAAATATAGAAAATTCTAAAGGGTTCACAAACTTTCAAGCACCACTGTATATCACCTTTGTGGACTTGACAAAGCCTTTTGATACTGTCTGCTGCAATGGACTCTGGGCCATTATGGCAAAGTTTGGCTGTCCTGACAAGTTTGTGAAGATTGTGAGGCAATTTCACAATGGCATGCAAGCTCGTGTCCTGGATGATGGAGAATCCTCTGAAGCATTCCCCATTACCAATGGCGTCAAACAAGGCTGCGTGCTGGCACCCACGTTATTTAGCATGATTTTCACTGCCATGCTAACTGACACCTATTCCGACTCAGAAGATGACGTCAAGATAAGATTCAGAAGTGATGGCAGAGTATTCAATCTAAGACGACTCCAGGCAAAGACGAAAGTGATAATAGACCCAGTCCGTGAACTTCTCTTCGCAGATGATTGTGCTCTAAGTGCATCCTCAGAAGTGCTGATGCAAGAAAGCATGAACTCCTTTGCCTCTGCTTGTGACAACTTCAGATTAACCATAAGCACAAAGAAGACAAAATTCGTTTACCAGCCCTCTCCAGCAGATCAGTACGAAGAGCCCAACATCATGGTTAACGGAGAATCCCTGAAAAACACAGAGAGATTCACATACCTTGGCAGTACCATCAACCGCTTAGCGAACATCGATGATGAAGTCGATCTGAGAATCTCGAAAGCCAGCACTGCCTTTGGGTGCCTGAGAAACTCAGTCTGGGAGAGACGTGGCATCAAGCTAGATGCCAAGCTAAGAGTCTACAGTGTAGTAGTACTGACATCACTCCTGTATGCATGTAAAACATGGACCACCTATGAACGTCATGCATGCAAACTGAACCACTTCCACCTCAACCGTCTCCGAAAGCTCCTCAGGATCACCTGACGGGACAAAATACCTGACACAGAAGCCTTGGGTCGAACAGATTCCATCAGCGTGCACACCATGCTCAAGAACGCTCAACTTGGGTGGGCTAGCCACCTAACACGCATGGATGAGTGTCATCTGCCCAAGAAACTTTTCTCTGGCGAGCTGTTCAGAGGCAAGAGAATGCGTGGAGGACCAAATAAGCGCTTCAAGGACAGCTTGAAAGTGTCACTCAAAGACATGGGAATAAATCCTGACAACTGGGAGCAGGTTGCTCAACAATGCTCATCATGGCACTCTGCAATCCACCAAGGCTGTCTGGCTTATGAGAAGAGAAGAATCCGAGCTGCGCAACTGAAGAGACAAGCCAGGAAGAGTAGATCATCCAACTCTTCACAGCCAGCTTACTCCATCTTTGTGTGCCCGATCTGCCAAAGGAAGTTCCATGCTCATATTGGTCTCATCAGCCATCAAAGAACCTACCGCATCTCCACATCAACTCATCAGTAAATAATTCACATCGTCTCACTTGTCACAAATGATGCTCTTGGTCATCGTCGCAAATGACGGACGAACAGCAACAACACTGAGCGGGGTGGGTTTCCCAAAAACCTCTGAACGCTAAGAGCATCTTAACTAGAAGAGAGTGTTCATTGTGATGCTCACTCTACCATTTAACGATGATCTTTGTGCTACGACGCTTTTGGGAAACCCACCCCAGTTTAAATAATTGCAAAAGAAGCTTAAAATCTGAAATTACAACTTAATCACAAATTTTGAAAATGTGAACATGTACTTTGCATGCAATTAGTGATTTAATGCTTAAGGCCCAATCATACAGTTCAAATAGTCTTGAAATCAGTTGTGCAGGACACACACACACTACATGTAAATTTGCAGTGCAATTTTAGAGAAATAGAATTTTTCTTTATTTACAGTGGTGCTTGAAAGTTTGTGAACCCTTTAGAATTTTCTATATTTCTGCATAAATATGACCTAAAACATCATCAGATTTTCACACAAGTCTTAAAAGTAGATAAAGAGAACCCAGTTAAACAAATGAGACAAAAATATTATACTTGGTCATTTATTTATTGAGGAAAATGATCCAATATTACATAATGACTGGCAAAAGTATGTGAACCTTAGCTTTCAGTATCTGGTGTGACACCTTGTGCAGCAATAACTGCAACTAAACGTTTCTGGTAACTGTTGATCAGTCCTGCACACTGGCTTGCAGGAATTTTAGCCCATTCCTCCATACAGAACAGCTTCAACTCTGGGATGTTGGTGGGTTTCCTCACATGAATTGCTCGCTTCAGGTCCTTCCACAACATTTCGATTGGATTAAGGTCAGGACTTTGACTTGGCCATTCCAAAACATTAACTTCTTTAACCATTCTTTAGTCGAACGACTTGTGTGCTTGGGGTCGTTGTCTTGCTGCATGACCCACCTTCTCTTGAGATTCAGTTCATGGACAGATGTTCTGACATTTTCCTTTAGAATTCGCTGGTCTAATTCAGAATTCATTGTTCCATCAATGATGGCAAGTCGTCCTGGCCCAGATGAAGCAAAACAGTCCCAAAACATGATACTACCACCACCATGTTTCACAGATGGGATAAGGTTCTTATGCTGGAATGCAGTGTTTTCTTTTCTCCAAAAATCTCATCTCATTATCTCTAGCCGCTTTATCCTTCTACAGGGTCGCAGGCAAGCTGGAGCCTATCCCAGCTGACTATGGGCGAAAGGCGGGGTACACCCTGGACAAGTCGCCAGGTCATCACAGGGCCGACACATAGACACAGACAACCATTCACACTCACATTCACACCTACGGTCAATTTAGAGTCACCAGTTAACCTAACCTGCATGTCTTTGGACTGTGGGGGAAACCGGAGCACCCGGAGTAAACCCACGCGGACACGGGGAGAACATGCAAACTCCGCACAGAAAGGCCCTCGCCGGCCCCGGGGCTCGAACCCAGGACCTTCTTGCTGTGAGGCGACAGCGCTAACCACTACACCACCGTGCCGCCCTTCTCCAAACATAACACTTCTTATTTAAACCAAAAATTCTATTTTAGTCTCATCCATCCACAAAAAAAATTTTTCAATAGCCTTCTGGCTTGTCCACGTAATCTTTAGCAAACTGCAGACGAGCAGCAATGTTCTTTTTGGAGAGCAGTGGCTTTCTCCTTGCAACCCTGCCATGCACACCATTGTTGTTCAGTGTTCTCCTGATGGTGGACTCATGAACATTAACATTAGCCAATGTGAGGGAGGCCTTCAGTTGCTTAGAAGTTACCCTGGGGTCCTTTGTGACCTCGCCAACTATTACACGCCTTGCTCTTGGAGTGATCTTTGTTGGTTGACCACTCCTGGAGAGGGTAACAATGGTCTTGAATTTCCTCCATTTGTACACAATCTGTCTGACTGTGGATTGGTGGAGTCCAAACTCTTTAGAGATGGTTTTGTAATGTTTTCCAGCCTGATGAGCATCAACAACGCTTTTTCTGAGGTCCTCAGAAATCTGCTTTGTTCGTGGCATGATACGCTTCCACAAACATGTGTTGTGAAGGTCAGACTTTGATAGATCCCTGTTCTTTAAATAAAACAGGATGCCCACTAACACCTGATTGTCATCCCATTGATTGAAAACACCTGACTCTAATTTCACCTTCAAATTAACTGCTAATCCTAGAGGTTCACATACTTTTGCCACTCACAGATATGTATTGGATCATTTCCCTCAATAAATAAATGACCAAGTATAATATTTTTGTCTCATTTGTTTAACTGGGTTCTCTTTATCTACTTTTAGGACTTGTGTGAAAATCTGATGTTTTAAGTCATATTTGTGCAGAAATATAGAAAATTCTAAAGGGTTCACAAACTTTCAAGCACCACTGTATGTTCATGTACAATGCCTCATCTCATTAGAAAGTATAAGAAAAATAATGGTTTCAAACATCAAAAAACAAATCGTCTGGACATTGAGGTAATATTACAGATAAATTACACATATATGCAGTGATGCTCTGAGTAAATAAATTATTGTAAATCTATTCTCAGGCTTATACTTTTGTTCTTCTTTATCTATTATCTATTTATTATATTTTCTGTTAGGTTTTTTTCTTCCACTTTGTCTTTTTTTTATTCTTTCAGATTCCAGTTTCCTGCATGCTGTCAGCTTTCGTCGTCTACTCAGAACTTGCAGAATTCCAATTCCCAGACTTTCTTGTTCTGTCCTGTCTTATACTGTATCTCACTCTGTGGTTCCTCACTATGTTACAGCCATTATTTCCCTACTGCTCTCGTGTAGTCCTACCTTGTATATTTCATAGCAATGCTGCATGTTTGTCATGTATAGTTTAAAATCAGAGGATAATTTATTTCTTGAGACACATGAATAATTTCCTGAAGCATTACTACATACAAAAGAATATAAGAAAATGTGATTGTTGTAAATTTCTAAAGCCTTTTTAGAGTAAGTATACAAAAGCTTTTGGTAAATCTGGACCATAGTCACAAATTATACATTGCAGCCTGTGGAGAATCTACTAGTCTTTTGCCAAGCCTTAAACTAGACAGCTTACCACACCTTCCCACTTTTCATGCCAGTCTGTATGTGTGCTCAAGTGCACGTCTCTATATTATTGATTGAAAGCTGCAGGTGTGATTGTGTTGGTGTGTACATTTTAATGCACACGCTGTATCCATGTACTGACTACCTCCAGATATTCTAACAACATGTAAATGCTGTCATCCAGTTGAGTTTAGTCATATCAATGTCAGGAGGATAATGGGAAAATCTTCAAAGCATTCTATGAAACATAATATCAGCTGCAAGCTTTATCAACTTTTCTAGATGGATTGGGTTGGGTTTGGTAGCAGAATAACAGGCCACTGGTTCCTCCAGTATTGTATGAAGTGACCAGTCACTTTTTCCAAATGTTAATGAGGGGTTCTCTTTCTCCTTGGACAACCTGATCAGCCAGTCAGGATAGGAGAAAGTATGAACAATGTTGAGCTACTTTTTGGCCATATAAGGGCTTAATGATGTATGTTTTAAAGTGTGTGCTAACCCTGTGTGTGTGTGTGTGTGTGTGTGTGTGTGTGTGTGTGTGTGTGTGTGTGTGTGTGCGCTATCTAATCCACTATTGCTTCAATCTACCTTAAGGTTCTGATTCATATACATTATGTCTTTTATCCCTATCGTCTTCCAGCCCATCACACCCTCCCTCTTTTCCTTCTCTTGTGCACCATTTCACCTTATTCCTCTATATTAGTTAGATCTGTGTGTATTTCAGAATCCATCTCACTTATATCTATATTTTATCAGAAGAATATTTGTAAATGGGAAGTGTTAATCTCACTGTTCTTACATGATGGAAATAGAGTTGCAGAATGTTACAATATAAATAAGATTAGAATTAGTAATATGAATCACAATCTTTTCCTAAGTGTGAATCTAGGAATTGTTCTTGCCCTAATTCTTACTGGAACCATGCACTACAGATCTACTCCTTATTAATGAAGGACTGAAACCTGAGATAGTCTATACATTACTCATGTCTTATGTTCAGCTCAAAGGGTGTACATTGATGTAGTTTATGTAGTTTGTTGGTTACCAGTTGCAAGAAATAAATGTTCATTAAAACAATTACACATACTTTGTGTGATTGTGCATGTTTGTTTTGGGTCTGGGGTAAATGATATATTACATATTGTTCAAAGACATGCAGATTAGGTAAAAATACCCAGCCACTGGGGCTGCACAAGCCAGTGCATACTTAGTGCCAGTCCTAAGCCTGGAAAGATTGGAGAGGGTTGTGTCAGGAAACGCATCCGGTGTATTAAAAAAAAATATATGCCAAATCAAAGGCATTGAAAATCAATTGAGGCTTTGCCCTGCATTCCTCCTCTGTCACAAACTATGTGAACTATGTGATGAATCAAATGAACTTAAAACGTAATTCATCTACAAAGAATCGATGTACTAATCATCATAGAACACAAACTTGTGTAGATGAATTTAAATTGATAATAACATAACCTCCAGAATTATTGCCACTGTTTATGAATAAGCAAAAATCATTATATAAAATAGCACATGGAGCTTATGGGAACAATGAGTACTTTTATTTTAATTTTTTAAGCATAAAAATGTTTTCTGAAGTAGCACAATTGCTTGTACAAAAAAAACTGTTTAGATAATTATTGGTATCTCCCACAATGAATATTTGGTAAAGAGATCCTAACAATAGGGGTCAAGCAATATATTTTGCCGTTGGGTTTGCCAATGCATTTTGGGGGGTCCGGCTTCTTCTGTGCAACCCATCCAAACAGCTTGTTATTATGCAGATGGCATCTTTAAATTTTTGAAACCTAACAATCTCACTTTTCTTTATGATGTTTGTCTGAAACTGTGATCTTTGGGCTCTTCTTTTTTTCCTCCTTCACTATCCTCCTTACTGTTCAGTGGGGCAGTATGCTCATACATCCAGGCTTGTAGTACTTGAGTCCAGGACTCGGACTCAAGTCCGACTCGTGCCCTAATTTTAAGGACTCATGACTAGATTTGGACTTGAGCACTGATGACTCGGTCTTGGACTCGGACTCGTGCATTAACTGCATTAGGACTCGTAGACTGGAGATGAGGACTCTGATTTTTTCTTTATTTTTTGTAACATGCCATAATAATTTGGCATAAGCTATTTATATCTACATTAAATTTTGTACTAATTTTGTGCAAGAGTGTCACACCTGCGTGCCTTGGCATGAGTATCAGATAGACTCTTGGGCATGCTCCGGACAGCGTGCGCACCAAGCAGACTCTCACGCCCGCCGTAAATGACTCGCACCTGAACAGGATTAAGGCGCAAACAGCGCGCCTAAATAAAGACTGTGGAAACACATTAACTTTGCAAAGTACTGAGTTGTGTTGCTGACACATTACCAAGCCTTAGTTCCTGGCTTGTTTGTTTTCCTGTTTCTTGGATTGTCCACAGGATTGTCCACTTTGCTTATACAGACTTCTTGTGCAGTGGGGAAAAAATGCACTGCTGTGTGTTCCATATGTAGAACTATCAAGGAGACGATGGGGACAACCTCGAACTTCACTCATCATTTGGCAAGACTACACCCAGAGAAGTAAGTGGCATGCTATGTTCATTGCTCTGTTGATAGTGAGGCTTGTTTGCTGACCGATGAACTAGCTAGTGTTAACCCTCTCTCATGTTATTTGCCGTGTTGATAGCAGGGCTTGCTGAGCGATGAACAGCTTTTTATCTGTAGCCTGTTCACTAAAATGGGGCGGTCAAACAGTAACGTTAGTCCAACACAGTAGCAGAGATGATTTCACATAAAGGCAGCAATAGCCACCATCAAATGGTGCGGTTGGAGTCTTGTTCTTAGACTCAACTTCGATCAATAGTGGACTCAATTCAAACTCGACTCGGATCAGTAGTGGACTCAACTCGATTCGAAATTTTCTTTAATGACGGGCTTGACTCGGACTTGAACACTGGAGACTCAAGACTAGATTCAGACTCGAGGTTTAGTGACTCGACTACAACACTGCATACATCCAGTTCCTGGCAAATATTTTAACTGTTCCAGACATTTGAAACAGTTTATAGTCTCTTAAAATAATTAAAGGAAATACTGAAACACTGAACAAAGGCAAATGTACATGTATTCTGGTTCCCTGTGTTGGAGTAATGAGTATTCTATCATTCCCATATGCATATTTTGCTCTGCCACTACAAAGCATACAATTGCAAAATGTGTATGGTCAAATCTGAAAATAGGTCAATTATCAATCAGTTTCAATTTGATCAAATTCATGTCTGGTTGGAATGCACATGGAGTGCCAGCCAAAAGCTTGGACACATCTTCTAATCAATGTTTTTTTCTTTATTTTTATTAATTAAAAGACACTTCATGTCTTAAAGTAATGATGAACTGCTGTTTCTCATTATGTAGTTCAAGCTGCCAGGAAGGATATAGTAACTCATATACTGTACAACCAGGGTGAGCAGAAAAGCATCTTCTGCAACAGTAGAAGACCACATTGGGTTCCACTCCTGCCAGCCACGAACAGGAATCTTAGGATCAAGAACAAGTTCCTATTAAAGTGGCTGGTGAGTGTATATGGTGTATCAAGGCATACTCACACTAGTCGATCCGTAACATGCCCCAGCACATTTGACACCCAAAGTCCAGTTTGTTTGACTAGTGTGATCAATGTGTACCATGCTCAGGTGCAATTCACTTGGACCTGAGTTGGACAAGAGTTGCACTCGGGTACGGTTCAGTTGGGCTTTTGCACACTTTTTGATGACTGTGTATTGTAGTCGGTGGGTCAAGCCGCAAATTCCTCCTTCATCGCCTGCTGCCTCTGTAAAAATCTTCTTATTCTTGAAGCACGATTTACTGAAAATTGATGACTTGCATCAGTGATAAACCTGTGCAGCATGTGTGAGGGCCGTGTGTCACCGCGCCCAAAACAACTACAAATAATCCACAATCTAAAAAGTGTCATGAAACAAAAAACATCCATTATGCTTTGCAAGAGGGCTTTTTTTCAACACAAAAAGTCATATCGTGATGATGGAAGCGTACTTGGGTACAGAACAATAAGCGCAGTGTGAACTCAGGCCAGCAGGGGAGTGGGAAGGGGAGACAATCGCTCTCGGGCACGGTTCAAGACAACCGTGTCTAGTGTGAGTACAAACTTACTTTCAAAAAAGCTTTAGTTGTGTGATCCTTTTATCATTATACCAGTGTTATTGTGAAGAGGTGTGGATTGTTTGCCCAGCAGGGGGCTTGTACTTCTCCCCTTTCCCATCACTCTGCTCACCAGCAGCTAAACACATACTTTAAGCACAAAAAGCTTAAAGTATGTGTTTTTATGTGTTTTGTGTTTTAGTGTTATGTTTTATGGCTTCGATGTAAAGCACTTTGGGTACCTTTTGGTTATTGTAAAGGGCTATATAAATAAAATTTGATTGATTGATTGATTGATTGATTGATTGATTGATTGATTGATTGATTGATTGACTGAAAAAGCCAATAGTGTTAAAGACTAATCTTATAACAGATTTGTGGCAATGAAATAATTGATTTCTTTGTACTGATTGAAAATGTCCAATAAGACAATTTCCATTCCACCAGAGGAATGGAACGCCAGTGTACTGCGAAAGGGTTATTTTTAATTTGGGGGGAAATGTTGCAATGCTCACTTTATGTTGCAATGTTCACTCTATTTCTTCAAGCCAGAAAGGTGTTCCGGAACAGCAAAAACTCACAGTTTATCAACCTGCTTCCTGGCAAAGCATTATTGGGCCACAGGGCTATGGTTCCAAGGAGGGGGACAGCTGGTCTCCTACAACCACTTCATCTGACTGTTCCAATGTGCCTTTGATCATTACCCTTACAGAAAGGAAATTGGAGAGCAAATACACACCATATCCCAAGGGTCAAGAGGAGTGGCTGAATATGTGCTTGAGTTCCGCACCCTCACTGTGGGTAGAGGGTCGAATGAACAAGCCCTCAAGACTGCCTTCTGCCAGGGTCTCAACCTGGAAGTCCCCACTGAAATGGCCAGCTGGGGTGACACAATGGCTCTAGACTCCCTGATTGAACTTACTATCCGTCTAGATCATCTGCTTCCAGCAAACACCCAGAGGAAACTGGACCTCATAACCCATGAGTAACTATCCTGAATCCATGCAACTGGGTCATACTAAGTTGAATGATGGTGAAATATAGAAGCACCATAGAGACAGATTGTTACTACTGTGGCAAACCTGGCTACTTCTTAGAGCAATGCCCCTTCTGTGCTAAGACACCACCCAAACAAAACCCCGATGAGAGTACCAATACCTTCACCCACTTCTCAATGGTGAGTCTATTTCATTTACTGTCTCACCAGTCATTCACACTGAAGGTATAAATCAAACATTCAGACATTGTGTCTGTTCTCTCAGCACTGATGGTGTTGGGGGCCACTGATAATTTCATTGACCAAGCCACAGTGAACATATTGATCATTCCCATGCAACCTTTGCAACACCCTCTATGTATCCATGCTATCGAAGGAGTAACCATAGGAGATAGCAAGACCTGTATTCAACCATTCCTCCTCCAAGTCAGCTTGTTGCACCAGGAGCACATCATTTCTGGTCACCATTACCTCAAAACCCCCAGTCATTCTAGGGTTCCTTTAGATGTGTCTAAATGACCTCCTGGACTGATAACGAAATCACTTACTGGTCATCTCACAGCCTCGTTCAGTGTCGCCAGTACCTTGGTTATTGTTAGTTTCAACCATAGTGGAGATCCCAAAAACTAGTGTCTAAGGTGGGGTTTACATTAGACCGTATCAGCGGATCATCAGATTAACGTTTTTAAAACGATTAGCGTGCACACAGCAACGCCAGTACACGATTCGCGTGCACACAGCAACGCCAATACACGGATACGCTCGGCTCCGCAGGCATCCTGCGCTCCAAATCACTCCGCCCTGAACAGTGAGTGCCCTCTGGAGGGTGCGCACTCCGGCCCTGCGCAGCTCACAGAGCGCGCGAGTGAAGCGCACGAGCAGTGATTCGGGACTGAGCCGCTGTGTGTGTGATCTCAGTGCATATCGGACATGCACGTCACTTACCACTTGCAAGTGGAAGGATGGCAAGCCTAAAGACAATCATAACTACACAATGGGCAGTATTTGCATCAGTATTTGCAGTATTTTCATACTTTTATACTCTTTAATGAAAGGTGATACAAGGCGGAAGTTCGCGCCGTTTTTCAGCAGTCGCGTCACATGACCAACGCCAGCGAATCAGGAAGGTGGATGTCACAGTGACGTTGTCTAATGACGACGCCAGCTAGAGCTCAGCACAGCGTATCCGCGTATCCACGTAATCTCAATGTTTACACAGCACCAGACCAGACACGATCTCGATTGAATACGTGGACCCTGGCGGATTCCCGTTTCCCGGCGTTTCCAGGCGTTTTAATGTAAACGGACAGTGCATCCGCGAAGAAAACGAGACAGATACGGTCTAATGTAAACTTGGCCTAAGTATCAGGATTTCAAAGAAGTCTTCAGTATGACCAAAGCTAATGGTCTGCAGCTGTACCACTCTTATGGCTATGTGATTGTGGTCTTTCTTGGAACAACCCCCCTTCATGACCAATTTGGTGAATTTTCTTTTTGCAGAGTAGCCAGGGGAAAATCATTAATATTCATGAGGAAATTGCTACCTGATAGGCTGCTGAATGCCTTTTGTTACACTGCATTGTTTTTGACAGAAAACCCATTAAAATGTACTAGTGCATCTCAAAAAATTAGAATACCATGAAAAAGTTCCTTTTTTTCATAATTTAATTCAAAAAGGTAAACTTTCATATATTCTATATTCATTACATGTAAAGTGAAATATTTAAAGCCTTTTTTGTTTTAATTTTGATGATTATGGCTTATAGCTCATGAAAATCAGAAATCCAATATCTCAAATTATTAGAATATTCCCTAAGATCAATCAAAAAAGGATTTACAATACAGAAATGTCCAACTTCTGAAAAGTATATTCATTTATACACTCAATACTTGGTTGGGGCTCCTTTACCATGAATTACTGTATCAATGTGGTGTGGCATGGAGGTGATCAGTCTGTGGCACTGCTGAGGTGTTATTGAAGCCCAGGTTGCTTTGATAGTGGCCTTCAGCGTATCTGTATTTTTGGGTCGGGTGTTTCTCATCTTCCTCTTGACAATACCCCATAGATTCTCTATGGGGTTCAGGTCAGGCAAGTTGGCTGGCCAATCAAACAGTAATATCATGGTCAGCAAACCATTTGGTAGTAGTTTTGGCACTGTGGGTAGGTGCTAAGTCCTACTGGAAAAGGAAATCAGCATCTCCAAAAAGCTCGTCAGCAGATGGAAGCATGAAGTGCTCTAAAATCTCCTGGTAGATGGCTGTGTTGACTTTGGACTTGGTAAAATACAGTGGACCAACACCAGCAGATGACATGGCACCCCAAATCATCACAGACTGGAAACTTCACACTGGGCTTCAAACACCTTGGATTCTGTGCCTCTCCACTCTTCCTCCAGACTCTAGAACCGTGATTTCCAAATTAAATGCAAAATGTACTTTCATCTGAAAAGAGGACTTTGGACCACTGAGCAACAGTCCTTTTCTTTCTCTCCTTAGCCCAGATAAGACACTTCTGACATTGTCTCTGGCTCAGGAGTAGCTTGATATTAGGAATGCGAAAGTTGTATCCCCTTTCTTGAAGATGTCTGTTCGTGATGGGTCTTGATACACTGACATCAGCATCAGTCCACTCCTTGTGAAGCTCTCCCAAGTTCTTGAATCAACTTTTCTTGACAATCCTTTCAAGACTGCGGCCATCCCTGTTGCTTGTGCACCTTTTCCAGTCACCCTTTTCAGCAATGACCTTGTGTGGCTTACCCTCCTTGTGGAGGGCATCAGTGATCATCTTCTGGACAACAGTCAAGTCAGCAGTCTTCCCCATGATTGTGGTTGTGTGTACTGAACTAGACCGAGAGATACACTGTGTTCATACTGTTTTATTCAAACTCGAAATGAAATATTCTAATATTTTGAGATGGTTTTTTTTATGTTTTTGTACTGTATGCCATACTGATTAAAATAAAAAAAATGCTTGAAACATTTTAGTTTATGTGTAATGAGTCTATAATATATAACATTTTCACTTTCTTAAATAACTGATGGAAAATATTGAACTTTTTCACAATATTCTAATTTTTTGAGATGCACTAGTATAGTTTTTTCAACACTAAACCTCACAACACTTAAAAAATGTTTAAGGATGGAAGACACCAAGTGATGCATTTCAGGTATTATTTTGTCCCATTCTTCCTGCAAACAGGCCTTAATGTGTGCAACAGTATGGGGTCATCATTGTCATGTTTTTCATTTCAAAATTTGTCACACATTCTCTACTGGGGACAGACACCCTCTCTTTCTGCAGCCATTCCTTTGTAATGTGTGCAGAATGTGGTTTTGGATTGTTTTGTTGAAATATCACTGGAAAAAAATGTCATCTTAAAGACAGCATATGCTGCTCCAAAATCTCAATATACTTTTCTGCATTAATGCTGGCATCACAGAAGTGTAAGGTACTTTTGCTAAGGGCACTGACAACCTCAGACCATGACAGACTCTGGCTTTTGAACTTGCTGGTCATAATCTGGATGATCCTTTTTGTCTTTGGTCTGGAGTGCACGGCATCCATTTCTTCCAAAAAAAAACCTGAATTCTGATTTGTCTGACTATGCTACACTTTTCCACTGTGTGATGGTCCCAGGTGCCTCTGAGGCCAGAGAAGTCGACAGTACTTTGGGACACAGTTAACATACGGCTTCCTTTTTGCACAGTAAAGTTTTAGCTGGCATTTGTGGAAGTAACTCCTGTGGCAGCGGGGGCGTGGTCAAGCATCGATTTGTGACCGGAGGGCGGAGTCAGGGAAGGTAAGTGGCAGAATCACTGCACCTGCGCTCTCTCCCAGCCACACACGCACGCACACACACAAGGTGTCTGGATGGGGAGAGAGCTCCCTTCCTCTGCCCTCTCTCTCCTTATATAGGGCGCAGTCACTGGGGAAGACACACAAAACACACGTTAACTGACATCAGGTGCAGTGATTCTGCCACTTACCTTCCCTGACTCCGCCCTCTGGTCACAAACCGATGCTTGACCACGCCCCCGCTGCCACAGCTCCGTATAGTAGTGCTTGATGAAGGTTTGCCAAAGTAATCTCAAGCTCATGTGATTATATCCGCTATAGATGAATGACGGTTCTTGATGCAGTGTGTCCGAGGGATCGGAGATCACGGGTGTTTAGCTTTGACTTGCACCCTTGCCCTTTACGCACCGAAATTTCTCCATATTCCTTCAATCTTTTAATGATATTACGCACCATAGAGGACAAAATATCCAAATTCCTTCCTATCTTTCTTTGAGAAACATTGTTTTTAAACATTTCAATAATTTTCTCATGCATTTTTTGACAAACGAGATCTTCAGCCCATCTTTACTCCTCAAATACTAGGCCTTTCCTGGATACTGATTCTGTACCAAATCATGATTACAATCACCTGTTGACATCACCTGTTCAAATCACATCATTCTTTAATGGTTTACCCTCATTACTAGCTCTAAGTTGGCTCTCTCCCAACTTTTTTTGAAAAATGTTGCAGGCCTAAAACACAGGACTGGATGTATATTAACAAGTGAAATTAAGTTGACCAGACAAAACACCTTGGGTTCATACTGTCCGCAATGAAATGCAAGTCAAAGTAAGTTGAGAAATCACTGCTTTAATTTTTTATTGGCATTTTCCATACTATCCCAACTTTTTTTCTGATTTGGGGTTGTATATTTGCTCCTTCACATCTCCCTTTCATAGAACAGTGCAAACTAGCACTAACCAAAATAGAAAAAGAAGTGGGAGGCCTTTCTGTATAACCATGTAAAATCCTCAGATAGCAGATTTATTAAATAGTAGCAGTAGATAACACTTAACCACACTACTGTATGGGGCAGAATCATGGTTGATACGCAAGAAGGATGTGTGGAGACTGGAGAGCTGCAAGATGTGGCTATGCAGACAAATGATGAGCATCTCCTGGACAGGTAAGATCCACAATGTAGAAGTGCTGCCACACGCTGGGGAAGACAGCTCGATTATAAATACCATCAGTAGGAGACAGAAAGCCTGGCTAGGTCACACATTACAGCACGGGGACTTATTGGTTGAAGTGATTGAAGGTAGAATAGAGGGGAAGAGACTCCCTGGGAGACGAAGAGTCCGAATGTTAGACAGAATAAAGGATGGGTGCTTTTATGCACAAGTTAAGAGGCAAGCCTTCAAAAGAATATTATAAGGACTGGACCTGCCACTGGCAGAGCACCAGAGAGACAGAGAGAATGCTAACATGAGTGTTATCTGTGACTGACCAATAAAAAGGATAATATGAATTTTAAAAAAGATGATGATTGGGAAAAAATGTGTTATAGACAGAAGTTTGAGATGTTCAGATCATTTGGAAGAACATTCATAAGGTGCAGAACAAATGAGACAATGCTGGAGGAGTGCTTAACATCATCTGGCAAGCATGGTAAAGTGGGAAATTTGGACAGGGTAAAAGGAATCTTGAACATGCCATGCTATAACCTGTGGATGGCACTTGACAGGACAATGACCCAAAGCACTGCTACAAAATATGCAAGACCTATTTAGGCAAGAAGCAGTCAGCTGGATTTTTGTCTGTAAAGGCCTGACCAGGGCGGCACAGTGGTGTAGTGGTTAGCACTGTTGCCTCACAGCAAGAAGGTTCTGGGTTTGAGTCCAGTGGCTGACAGGGGCCTTTCTGTGTGGAGTTTGCATGTTCTCCCCATGTTTGTGTGGGTTTCCTCTAGGTGCTCCGGTTTCCCCCACAATCCAAAGACTTGTGGATTAGATCAATTGGCTACTCTAAATTGCCCATAGAAGTGTGTGTGTGTACCTGCCACCAGATAAGGGTTTGGGTCCCTCTGGTGTGCTATAGTCACCCAAAAGAATTCAGGGACGCTAGCTGATTGCTTCCTGGATTACCAACCCTCAACTATGAGGATGGTAACAGAAAGGAATGACCAGAGCAATCACTGGAACTCAACCCTACTGAGCTGTTGTGGGAGCTACTTGGCTGGACGGTACAAGAAAAGGGCCCATAAAGTCAATTCAACTTGTGGGAAATGCTTCAGGAACCATGGAGTGAAATTGTTATTTCATTTAGAAATTATTATTTCTAACCTTGTCAATGTTTTGATTATATTTTCTATTCATTTAGCAACTTAATTTCATTCATTTTCTGTACCGCTTATCCATTCCAGGTCACGGGTGGGCTGGAGCCAATCCCAGCTTACATCAGGCAAGAGGTAGTATACAACCTGGACAGGCCACCAGTCTATTGCAGGGCCAACACAGAGACACAGCTGTTCACTTTCACACCTGTGGTCAATTTAATGTAACCAGTTGACCTAATCCACATGTCTTTGGACTGTGGGTGGAAACAGGAGCACCTGGAGGAACTTCACACAGGCATGAGGAGAACATGCAAATTCCACACAAAAAGGCTGCAGTTGACCAGCAGGTTTGAACCCAGAACTTGCTTGCTGTGAGGTGACATTGCTAACCACATATTTTACAACTAATTTGATGAATAATCTTTTGTTCAATAACCCTTGAACTGGACTTATACAGGAAGATCACCATAAACATACAAAGGAGTGTTCAAGTGAATGAATGAATGAATGAATGAATGAATGAATGAAGTGATTCAGGCCCTATGTTGGGCACCACTGTGACAGTGGCTGCTGATATTAAGAAGTCTTAAGAGTTCACTGGGCACCAGGCAGTGGTTAAACTGCCAAGTTGGTAGTCTATAACCCATCAGCATTCCCGTTAGCAGCCAAAAAAAAAAAAACACTGGGACACGGTTTTGCAAAAGTAAACAGTGTTTTCAAGACAAAGGAAGTTCAAATAAAAAAAAGTCTCAGTTCAGTGTGGATTCAGTGTCCACTTAGCTAAACAATCAGCAAACAATCAGCATATATTTTAAGACAGAAAAGACATTCTGTCATAGGGGAGAGTGGGGTAAGATGAGCCAGGGGGTAAGATGAGCCACCCCCTGTTTCTAAGAAACAGTAAACAAATGTGACCATGTGACCACATTCAAAGGGGGGCGGGACCATTTACTTACACTTGTGGAGAGGAGCACCACATGTCAAACTAGGTGAGGGAGATATTTATAAAAATGTGTTTTTGTGCTTTCTAAGTCAATTTCATGTTTGTCCACAGTGAAGATGATTTAGAGAAGACAAAAGTAGAATAATATTTAGACACATTAGGGTTAAGTTAGTGGCTTTCTAAGCTATGATATGAATGCTAATAAAAATAATTTTGATTAGCCTAATCCCCTTTATTAGCATTTTTCTACAAAATGGTGGCCATGGGGTAAGATGAGCCATTAGATGTGGGGCAAGTTGAGCCACTGGCTCAACTTACCCCATTGGTGGCTGAGCTTACCCAATATGGATGACACTTAAGTTTTCACATTTACTGGTCATATATGACAACAACATATATATATGACATCAGATGAGGAAGACCAGTTGTTAGATGTGGGGGATTATGTTGTGGCAAAATTCACGGGGAAGAAGAAAGTGCATTTCTTCATTGGCCAGATAATCAAATTGGATGTCTTCGAAATAGAGGCAAGATTTCTCAAAAGAAGCCGGTCATGCCATGGCTCTGCAAGAAAGCCAACCTTTGTCTTCAAAGAGAAAGATGAGGCTGTCCTGTCAAGACAGGATATTGTGAAAAAATTGCCCTGCCCCTTTACTGTTGGGGGGACAGCACGGAGGGAGAGGCAAATGGTGTTCCCTTGCAATTTGAACGCTTGGAACATTGAATAATGATGAAATGAATGATTGCTCCATGTTTTAGCAATGTTTCAACCTACTGAAAGAAATAAGATTTTTTGGCACTGTTCTACTGTTTTAGTAATTTCTATAATATAGTATATCTCTCATTCCCTCTCTAACCATCCCTCTTTCTATCTATCTATGCATATCTCTCTCTCTCTCTATCCATCTATCTATCCCTCCCTATCCCATCTCGTTCTATCACCTCTCTCTTCATCTCCCCTTCTCTATCCAACGGCCCTATCCCCCACTTGATTGACTTGACTTGATTCACTGATTGCATTTCTAATAATAAAAGTTGTTTACTTTGTTAACCTAACGTGTTTTGTGTTGGCTCAATTTACCCCACACAGTGGCTCATCTTACCCCGTGCATGGGGTAAGTTGAGCCACTTGACATTTTTTTTCAAGAGGTAATATCACTCTAACCATAAGAGCTTATCAATTATGTTTTGCTCAGATAGTAACAGTACACTTTGAAATTTGGTATGATGTGTAGACTGGAAGCAAAAATGGCTTTAACATGTAGTTATGATGAAAAATGTAAAAAGTGGCTCATCTTACCCCGCTCTCCCCTATCACTTTGTAAGGACAGACATTCAAATTCAGTGATTTACCCTTTGAATTCTCCCTAGCACTATATTTCAAGAAAGAGTCAGTAAGCCCACCCTTTCACTCCAACATGTAGCTATTATTATTATTATTATCCATCCATCCATTATCTGTAACTGCTTATCCTGTGCAGGGTTGCGGGCAAGTTGGAGCCTATCCCAGCTGACTATGGGCGAGAGACGGGGTACACCCTGGACAAGTCACCAGGTCATCGCAGGGCTAACACATAGAGACAAACAATCATTCACATTCACACCTACGGTCAATTTAGAACCACCAATTAGCCTAACCTGCATGTCTTTGGACTGTGCGGGAAACCAGAGCACCCAGAGGAAACCCATGCAGACACGAGGAGAACATGCAAATTCTACACAGAAAGGCCCCCATCAGCCGCTGGGCTCGAACCCAGAACCTTCTGTGAGGCGACAATGCTAATCACTACACCACTGTGCCTATTATTATTATTATTATTATTATTATCATTATTGGCAGCACGGTGGTGTAGTGGTTAGCGCTGTCGCCTCACAGCAAGAAGGTCCGGGTTCGAGCCCCGTGGCCGGCAAGGGCCTTTCTGTGCGGAGTTTGCATGTTCTACCCGTGTCCGCGTGGGTTTCCTCCGGGTGCTCCGGTTTCCCCTACAGTCCAAAGACATGCAAGTTAGGTTAACTGGTGACTAAATTGACCGTAGGTGTGAATGGTTGTCTGTGTCTATGTGTCAGCCCTGTGATGACCTGGTGACTTGTCCAGGGTGTACCCCGCCTTTCGCCCATAGTCAGCTGGGATAGGCTCCAGCTTGCCTGCGACCCTGTAGAACAGGATAAAGCGGCTAGAGTTGATGAGATTATTATTATTATTATTATTATTATTATTATTATCCAATTAGATTGATAGGTCATTATGTGTGGTATCTGCCCCATTTACTCGAATTGATCATGGCAGCCACAGCAGTAATTCCACTAGGCTTACTGCAACTACTAGCCTTTCAGAAGTGGTTTGTCAATCTACTGCACCAAATGTAGCACTCTCCACCTTTCAAGGAATTTTAACCACACTTTGGACAACTGCTGGGGCTGGCTCTGTGGGACTGAATACACTGGCTCATAGCATCACTAAATATTTTCCCCCATACCACTTTTAAAATATTTTTATATTGAGCAAAATCAGGCCACAAGATCTGGCAAGACCTTGATTCCACTACCGCTTTTATCGGTGGTCAGACCACCCTGGCAGCTTCCTCCCTGAGTTGATCAGCTGTTCCAAATATATAGGGAGAATTGGTACCCTCAGCTAGATCAGCCGTATCTGTGGCATGTACCCCTCTGTGTGAATCACCAACTGAGATCTGTGAACTGAATCCAAGACACCCTAGTACGTACACAGGTCTTGGATGCCCTTAGGTGGAAGCTGTTCTGTGAATGGCATGCACCCCATAGCCTGAATGTGGTACGTTACCTGATTCCCTAAATACTAGTTGTTGGGTTTTTGGGGGGGTTCCAGTGAAAAGTCCACATATATACTTGAGCTATTTGTGGCAGCCATCTCATTGCACCACAATGTCAAGGATATCTCTTTGGGGGACCATAACCTTATTATGACCTTTCTGAAAGACCTCCATCTGCCATATTTCCCTAAGACGCCAATGTGGAATCTCCCACCATCTCCTTATCTCCCTTTTTTAACCCTGTGCCTCTCCTTATAAGCCTATGTAAGACACCAATCTGAAATTAAAAATGCCTTTTTCTTACATTGAAGAAAAAAAATTACTTAAAAGGAGAGAGCTCCTTGATCTGGTAGTAAGCTCACCTTGTTCTATGACCCTGATTCCAAAAAGGTTGGGACATCGTGTAAAATGTAAATAAAAGCAGAATGCAATGATTTGCAAATCCTTTTTGACCTATATTCAATTGAATACAAAGAAAAAATATTTAATGTTTAAATTAATAAACTTATTGTTTTTTTGCTAAGAGTAAACTTTTATGCAGATTCTATAAGGCTCATATAGCCCCTCCCAGTGGCATGAATGTAGTGGTGTAATAGACCTTTCTGCTGCATTTGACAAAGTTGACCACCCCATCATCCTGTCATCCCTATCAGCTCTGGGGATCTTTGGGACAGCCCTGGATTGGTTCAAGTCCTACATCTATGGTCGCTCCTTCCAGGTTACCTGGTCTGGTACAGTATCAGCACCATGCCTACTTACCACTGGTGTCCCCCAAGGTTCAGTCCTTGGTCAGCTTCTCTTCACCCTCTAAACCCAGTCTATTGGCCCAATTATCTCTGCTCATGGTTGATCCGACCACTGCTATGCTGACGACATTCAATTGTTTCTCTCTTTTTCTTCTTTTGACACACAGGTCTCTGCTCACATCTCTCCTTACCTGCATAACATCCAGAGCTGGATGGACAACCATCACCTGAAGCACAACCCAGGCAAGACAGAGGTGATCTACATTCCTGCTCCACCCCTGGACTTTGGCATCTTCCTGGGGGACATCTCTGTCACCTTCACCCGGTGCAAAGAATCTAGGGGTGGTCAATGGCAGACTTTCCTCTTTAGCGAACATCACTGCAGTGACTCGGATGTGCAGATTTCTCCTCGACAACATCCAAAGGATCCGCCCCTTCCTCACCACCTACTCTACTCAGCTCCTGGTCCAAGCACTGATCCTCTCCCACTTGGACTACTGCAACTCTCTACTTTCCGGCCTTCCAGCATCTGCCATCAGACCTCTGCAGCTCATCCAGAACACTGCAGCATGCCTGATCTAAAACCTCCCTCATTCCTCCCACATTATCCCTCTGCTTGCTGCCCTTCACTGGCTGCCTGTCGCAGCTCGCATCAAATTTAAGATGTTGGTGCTAGCTTACCACGCAGTCAAGGGGTTAGGTCCAGCATATCAGCAGAGACTGATCCGACCCTACATGCCAGCCAGACATGCTCTGCTGCTACTGGATGCCTGGCCCTTCCTCCTCTCCACTCCTGCCCAGCCTGCTCAATACTGCTGTCTGTCCTAGCTCCCCATTGGTGGAATGACCTTCCCACTGAGGTCAGAAGCACAGACTGAAGACCCACCTCTTCAGGCTGCACCTCTCCCTTTCTTCCCTGCCCACTGTGTAACTGAGTTTCGGTCTTAACCAACCCAGGCTGTGTACTGTCTTGCCTAGTCATGATGACAGTATTAGCCATTGGGGTTTTATTTTTGTCTATTTAGCTGCGCTTTGTCAGCTCACTTGTATGATTGGCTTGTTTTCCTTGGCTGTTTGTTGATAGTGTAATATTCTGTTGAAGTAACAAAGTTTTATTCTGTCACTTGTTTAGTTGGCACTAGAAATTTCTTGTCTAGAAGTTAAGCATTTCTAGTACCTGACTTTTGCACTTGTACATTGCTCTGGATAAGAGCATCTGCTAAATGCCTGTAATATAATGTACTATAATATAGTGGTGATCTCTAAACACCTTTTCACTTCGTACTAAAGTGTGTCCGTTCCTCATGACAATGTGATATACATTATCCAAGTGATTCTCACTGCCCCTGTTAGTTGGGATGGGTCAAATAGAAAGCTAGATTTGTATGTGTTTATATGACCATCACTTAACCACCAGGATTCCAGCAAGTGCCATTGCCCCCAAACTCTGGAATTCTCTTACTCAATCTCTCCATGACTGCCCTTCTTTCTCTGTTTTCAAATCTCAATTAAAGACTTCTCTTTTCCATGAACATTTCTCCTCCTCTCTTACTGCTTAGTCTTTTGTTCCTCCTTCCCTGCTGTAAAGCGACCTTGGGATTGTGAAAGGCGCTGCAGAAATTATTATTATTATTATTATTATTATTATTAATCCAGCATAATTCACTGAGAATATCTCAGGAATATGGTTGTATGACATATTGTGGTTACATCAGACTGTCAAATGGTGGCACTGGAATCACATCCCTCTGTTTTCAGCGCATTTTACCCCACACTTGCAAATTCTGCTCAGTTGTAGCATTTACATTTGTACACAAACATACCTCTACACCAGGGTTTTTCAAAGTGTGGGACGCGCCCCCCCTAGGGGGCGCCAGAGTTCTTCAGGGGGGGCGCAACGTGAGAGACAAAATGGATCGGTTTTTAGTACCTAAAGCTACAGTGAGTGAGGAGACAAAGTCTGGGCCAAGCAAAAAAACGGAGCCTCCAGGATGTTGCGATTTGCAACGTCAGCGCAAATTCAACCAATCCCCGCGAATTCAGGGCGGTGTTGCAATTATATCCAATCACCGCAACTTTCCCGCAAATTTGACCAATCGTTGGCGTCGTCTTGAGGTGACGTCGACAGACTACCTTCCGCCTTACTTCCGTGTGTTCAAGAGAGGCAGCATGCGCGTCGTGTTGCCAGATTGGACGATTTCAGGTGCATTTTGGCGGGTTTTGAACATATTTTGGACTGGAAAACGTCAGCAGTATCTGGCAACACTGAAAGTGTGTTATGTTTACAGTGAAGGACTGTGTGCACTTTATTTTTTTTTTACTTAATACAAGAAATTAATGGATGCCAACATTTTTGCCAAAATGGTATTTTATTTTCTATTGTTTAGGCAGCTTCAGCATCATACTGTGAGATTCTGTTCAAATTGCTTTTTTCTTCTATGAAGCCTGAGCCATTTATTTTATTAGTTTATAATTATTGTTTAATTTAGTCTTCAGGAGAGACTGCCTGCACACAGCTGAGGCATTTATATTATATTTTAAGGTAACTTCATGTTGTGCTGTGAGGTTCTCTGCACTTTAACTTTAGAACCAACAGGTGCATTTGGATAAGTAAAGCCTATTTTTCTGCATTTTTGTAGTCCTGGTAATCTTTTATATTGGTAAAGTTGTTTATAGGACCATTTCTCTTTGTTTTTTTAATCAATAGTTTTTCAGTAATAACTTAATATTTAACATATCACTCAATTTTAATCACAAAAAGAGAAAATCGCAACAATTTCTCGCAACTTTCACTTCCTCCCGCAATGTAATCGCAACAAAAACCTAAAAAACACCGCAACTTTCATCGCAATTTTTTTGGAAAACCCCCGCAACATCAGACATTTTAGCCCACAACAATCACAAAAAAGGCCCGCGAAATCCTGGGGGACTGGAAAAAGAAGGAAGTATGACCACGATTATTTAAAGTTTGGATTTTCATGGACTGGATCTGAAGATGCTCCACTGCCACAGTGTGTTGTCTGCCAAGAGGTGCTAGCTAATGATGCTATGAGATGTTTAAAATCTGTAAAACAAGATGTTTTAAAAAGCACAGATGTTTAAAATGTGAAAAAGAAAAAAATAATGTGTACAACAGCCATTTTTTTAAAAATACGAATGGAACATTAAGTATAGCAACAACAAAAATTGTAAGGGGGGGCGCTGTTGTTTATTTGCTCTCTGAGGGGGGGGGCTCACTCTCCCACACTTTGAAAACCCGTGCTCTACACTAATGGCCCTTTTCCACTACCCTTTTTCAGCTCGCTTCAGCTCACTTCAGCCCAACACGGCTCGCGTTTCGACTACCAAAAACCAGCACGACTCAGCTCGTTTCAGCCCTGCTTAGCCCCTAAAACTCGCACCGTTTTGGAGTGGGGCTGAAGCGAGCCAAGCCGTGCCGAGTGAGGCTGGGGGCGTGAGCAGACACTCCCCTGTGCACTGATTGGCGAGGAGGAGTGTCCTCACATGCCCACACACGCCCCGCGAGCGCGCTGGGATCTGTAAACACCGCAAACCCGGAAGGAGAAGAATTACGAGAATTTCTGAAGCCTTATGCGCCTCGCCTCATCTATACGCTCTTGCCAGTATCTGTCCGCGTTGTCGGTGACAACAAGCCACAGCACCAAGACCAGCAACACTAATGACTCCATGTCCTCCATGTTTATTGTTTACTATTCGGGTCGTGAGACTACCGCTGAAAAGATCACTGAATCAGTGACATACAGAGCATCGTGGATGAGTTCGCGGAGCGCAAGGCTCGTCGTATGCCCTTCAAATAATGCGCGCAGTAGGCTATTGATGTTTTATTATGAGCCATGTACAGTATGTCACCTGTTTTTTTGTTTCTGAGTTACATGTTCGTTTGAAGGACTTAATGTACAAAATAACATAGTTGCACCCCGTAGTGTTGAAATTGGTAAACACAGTGCATTCAGTGAGGTTTGCACCGCCCTCCTTTTATTTCTGACTCTTCCTGTCACCGTTGCAACCTCTGAGCGCTCATTCGTATGCCCTTCAAATAATGTGCGCAGTATAGGCTATTGATGTTTTATTATGAGCCATGTACAGTATCCTAATGTTTTTTGTTTCTGAGTTACATGTTCGTTTGAAGGACTTGATGTACTAAATAACATAGTTGCACCCGGTAGTGTTGAAATTGGTAAACACCGCAGTTGCGGACATTTTGTAGCCTAAAATGATGTTATGATAAGCTTTAATAAAGGGCCCGGTCATTTGCCCCGCCCCCGGCCCGGCTCTGACTTGTTCCGCCACTGTCACTGATGTCACTGTTTGCGCTGCTTAACGACATCACATGACGTCCACCCACTTTCGCTAACTCCACCCAATGTGTCCACCCACTTCCAGCCAGCACGGTTCAGCGCGGTTGTAGTCGAAATGCAACTCCAACAGCCCCACTCAGCCCGACTCGGCTCGACTCAGCACGGCACGGCTCAGCCGCGTTTGTAGTGGAAAAGCGGCATAAGTTAATAATCACACCAAGGCCTTTCACTACTGCACATAGCTAAAAGGCCACCCAGAATTACTAGATAATCAGAATGCATACTTATAGCTGCCTGTGGCCATAGCAGAAGAACATTTGTCTTGTCAGAATTAAGTAAGGGGAAAGGAGACAGTATCCAGTGTCTAATGTCCTTTACACATTACTCAAAATTATTAATCTGTTGTCTATCACCTGGCTTTGCTAAAACATACAGCTGTGTGTCATACACGTTGTGTAAATCAAATGCTGCTAACCCCCCCAAAAATCCATTTTAATTCCAGCTTGTAATGTGACAAAACAAGACAAACATGAAGGCAAGGCAAGTTTATTTGTATAGTGCATTTCATACACACAGGCAATTCAATGTGCTTCACAAAAAATAAAAGCATAAGAACAGTAACAAAGAATTAAAGTAAAAGTGAAATCATTAAAATCCAAAATTAAAAAGAAATTAAAATAAAGAATTAAAGTAAAATCATTAAAATCAAAATTAAAAGAAATTATGTTAAAGGAAATTAATTACACTTTAGGTAAAAATTAATCAAGTGAAAGCATCTGAAAACAGCTTTGTCTTGAGCCTGGATTTAAAACTAACAACAGTAGGAGCATTTTTGATATCATCTGGAAGTTGGTTCCAAAGCTTAGCAGCATAGCAACTAAAGGCTGCTTCACCACACTTCGTTTTGACAGCTGGTATTACTAGCAAGTTTTTCTCCTGTGATCTTAGAGACCTAGTTGGTGCATATAATTGAAACATATCCAGTAGGTAGCTGGGTCCCATCCCATTTAATGTTTTAAATAGAAGTAATTCTATAGCTCACTGGGAGCCAGTGCAGAGACCTTAGGATTGGAGTGATATGGACTACCCTTTTTGTTCTTGTAAGAACCCTTGCTGCTGCATTTTGGATTAGTTGAAGCTCTTTGATGGTCTTTTTTGGAAGACCTGTGAAAAGGCTATTGCAGTAATCAACCCTACTGGAGATGAAAGCATGAATAAGTTTTTCTAGATCATGCTTTGACATGAGACCCCTGAGTTTAGAAATGTTTTTTAGGTGATAGAATGCAGACATTTTTACCACTTTCATATGACTGTTGAAGTTAAGTTCACTGTCAATAAGGACACCAAGGTTTTTGACAGTATCCTTTGCTTTAAGCCCCTTAGTTTCAAGAACAGTGGCAATCCTAAGCTTTTCCTCCTTTTTGCCAAATATAATTACTTCAGTTTTATCTGCGTTCAGCTGAAGAAAATTGTGAGACATCCATTTGTTAATTTGGTCAATGCATCTATGAAGAGACTCAAGAGGGGCATAGTCATTAGGTGACATAGCTAAGTAAAGCTGAGTGTCATCTGCATAGCTATGGAAGTTTAGGGGGGATGAAGGGGGATGAATACTTTTGCAAGACACTGTAGGTATCAGTGTGGTGGGGCTGGACCCTAAATCATATAAATCCAGTTCCTGTGAGCAGCAGATTGATGGCAGTTCAGGTCCCACTGAAGAATAACACCTACCTCACCTTGATTAGTGTCTGTGTCAACACCATGCAGAGATCAGCAGCCAAGAAAAAAGCTTCCATGAAAAGTTAAGCGACTGTATCATCTAATGGTGACAGCATAATTGTCCTGGAGGATTTCAGTGCCTGCATTGGTAAGGATTGGCAGTCTTGGCCATCAGTCATGGAAAATATGGAGTAGGTAAAATTGGTTCTAATGGCTTGATGTTACTGGAATTCTACACCCATTTTCACCTTTCGGTAATGGGAACCATATCTCAACTCAGGAATCACCTCAAGAATACTTGGCAGCATATGCAATCAAAACATTGTCACCAAATCGACCATGTGTGATGTGATGGAAAAGCCAAAACATTAATTAACATGAAAAAGATCAACCCCACCTGAGACTGTTTCACAGACCATAAGCTTCTCACATGCAAATGCTGTATTGTTATCAAGAAGAAGAAAGGGTCAAAACCACTGCTAAAACCAGATACCACAATAAATGCTAACAGGCAGGAAAAGTTGGAGCAATTCCTGGAAGAACAACTTCAAGAGTGTGAAGAATCTTGGGATGATCTGACAGACGTCCTACAAAACTCCACCAAACGTGTTTGGTAAGAAGAAGAGGAAGAGTGAAGACTGGCTTGACAGTCAAGATGAGGAGATTCAGAAACTTCTTAAAGACAAGAAATTCAGTGGAGAAAAGAAAGCACTCAAAGAAGGAATCAGAAAGCTTAAGAACAAATGGTTTCAGCAAAAAGCAGATGAAGCAGAAAGGTATTCAAGGGAGAAAAATCACAGAAAGTTTTATGCAATGCTTAACATAGTGTATGGTTCCAATTGCAAAAAGTTCCATCCTATAAAAACAAAAAATGTCAAGCTTCTTTCATCTCCAGATGACATCAGAGAGAGGTGGGTTGAGCACTTTGATAAGCTTCTCAGCTAACCCACAAATGTTGATTGGGACACACCTGAGGAAGTCAAACAGTGTCCAACTATTGAAGAGCTTGACAAGCTAATCACCATTAACGAGTTGAATACAGCTATCAAGAACAGCAAATTCAGAAAGAGCCCAGGACCAGATGGCACAATACCTGAGGCTCTTGTCTTTGGTGGCAATGCTCTTATGTATTTTCTGTTCACCATATTTAACCTGTTCTGGATAACAGAAGATCTACCATCAGACTTGATTGATGCTATTATCTACATATTGTTCAAGAAAGGCAATTGCAATCACTGTGGTAACTATCATGGCATATCTCTACTTAGTGCAGTAGGAAAGGTTTTTGCTGACATTTTACTGCAACGCCTTCAGTGTTGAGCAGAGGCAGTTTACCCCGAATCTCAGTCAGGCTACAGAGGCAATGGAAGTACAATTGACAGGATCTTCATCTTGCGTCAAATAATGGAAACCTGCAGAGAACAGCGGCAGAACCTGCACATCACTTTTATAGACTTCACCAAAGCCTTTGACTGTGTAAATTGAGAGCTTATCTTTAAGATCTTGGGCAAACTTGGATGTCCCACTAAATTTGTTTGCATCATTAAGAAACTGTACTCTAGCAAGCATGCTAGATTACATATTGATGGAGAACTTTCTAAGGCAATTGATTACAATAATGGTGTTAAACAAGTCTGCATGCTTGTGCCCACTCCTTTTGGAATATATGCTGCTGTCATGCCCTACCTCACCTTCAAGAACAACAGTTCATCGTATCGCTTCAAAGTTTGTTTTAGATATACCATAACGGTGACTTGTTTGACCTTCATTGTTTTAAATCCAAGACCACATATGCACTCACCACATACATAAGAGAAGCCCAGTATGTTAACAACATTGCCATATTGTGTTATGATGCTACAGCACTACAACTCTTGTGATCTGCATACAGCACTCTGTCAAAGAGGATGGGTATTTGGATAAATATCAAGAAAACACAAACCATGAGTGTTGGTAAACAAGCTGATTTCTGCATAGCTGGACATAAGTTAAAGACAGTAGATCACTTCAAATATCTTGGCAGTTATGTCACCAAAGACTGCAAATTAGATGAAGAGATAACAGCATGAATTCAAGCTGCCTGGTGTACTATAGGAAGGCTTAGAGGCAGAGTCTTTTATCTGTAGCTGCTTATCCTGTCCTACAGGGTCGCAGGCAAGCTGGAGCCTATCTCAGCTGACTACGGGCGAGAGGCGGGGTACACCCTGGACAAGTCACCAGATCATCGCAAGGATATATATATATATATATATATAAACAACATTACATGGCATTTAGCAGACACTCTTATCCAGAGCGACATACAACGAGGGCAAAAGTCAGGTATATGAAGTGCTGAACTTCTAGACAAGAAAGTACTAGTGCCAACTGAACAAGTGACAGCAATATCTAATATAACATTCTTTTGAATTACCAATACTCAAACAGCCAAGGAAACAAACCAACCCTATAAAGTACAACTAAGAGAACTCAAAACAGCTAATGCCAGTATGGACAGCACACAGCCTGGGTTGGACTAGACTGGAATGCAGTTACACAGTGGGCAGGGAAGAAGGGGAGAGGTGCAACCTGAAGAGGTGAGTCTTCAGTCTGCGATTGAAGGTGGTTAGGGAGTCGGCAGTTCTGACCTTAATGGGAAGGTCATTCTACCAATGGGGAGCCAGGACAGACAGCAGTCTTGAGTGGGCTGGGCAGGAGCAGAGAGGAGGAGGTGCCAGGCGACCAGTAGTAGTGGAGCGTACGGATCTGGCTGGCATGTATGGACGGATCAGACTCTGGAGGTATACTGGCCCAAACCCCTTGGGAGCTTGGTAAGTTAGCCCCAGTGTCTTAAATTTGATGTGAGCAATGCTAGGTAGCCAGTACAGGTTGGCAAGCAGAGGGATGACATGGGAAGAACAAGGGAGATTGTAGACCAGACAAGCTGCAGCGTTCTGGATGAGCTGCAGGAGTCTGATGGCAGAAGCTAGAAGGCCAGCAAGGAGAGAGTTGCAGTAGTCCAAGCAGGAGAGAATCAGTGCTTGGACCAGGAGCTGAGTAGAGTAGGTGGTAAGTAAAGGGCGGATACTACGGATGTTGTCCAGGAGAAATCTACATGTCCAGGTCACTGCAGTGATGCTCGCTGAGGAGGAGAGTTTGTCATCAAACATGACCCCTAGGTTCTTCGAAGGAGCCCTAGAGATGTCCCCCAGGGAAATGACAATGTCCAGGGGTGGAGAGGATGGAGCACAAATGCACATTACCTCTGTCTTGTCTGGGTTGAGTTTCAGGTGATAGTTGTCCATCCAGCTCTGAATGTTGTGCAGGCAAGCAGAGATCTGTGTGTCAGAAGGAGGAAAAGAGGTGTGTGTATTGTGTATATATATATATATATATATATATATATATATATATATATATATATATATATACACATGGGCGCCGCCGGGGGGGAAAGGTTAGAACAATTCTAGGGGCCCAGCACTGCCATGGGGCCCTTTAAGGGGCTGATAATATGCTTTTAATTATTTTAATAAGACTTTTGAAATAACAACAATGCAATATTCCATCTGGTAAAATGAGCTAATTGAACAAGGTTGTCTACTTCTTGAGTTCTTCAACATATTGTCATTTAACCCTCCCCCTTTTGCGAAATGGTACGGTCCAGTTCTGGTAGAAGCGCGATGCGTTAAATCTGTGTGCTGATCAGTGCAACGCTACTTGCTGCTGTGTCGCGGTGCAGCAGCCAGCCAGCCAGCAGTGGAGTGCGTACAGTCTATGATCTCTAAATATGAAGAGTGGCTGTCAAAAATGTAAAGAAAGGCAGTTAGTTTTTTTTTTTTTTCTTTTTTATCAGACATCTAATTTTTGGGTTTGTTTACCTGACATGTTTCGACGTACAACTTCCGTCTTCCTCAGAGTGTCACCGGATGTTAATTGGTGACGCATCTTTTATCAGCTGATGTTTCCGAAGGCGTGGCCTTCCTGTCTGGTTTGACAGGTCGGTCACGCCTTATACTGTCTGTTCGTCCCCTGCAAGATGGCACTCCAGTTATGGGAGAGCATGTACGCTCCCTCATCCCGGTTGATGGTCCTCGGGCTTCGCTTACGGATCTCTATGGCCTCCCTGATCCAGCGCTGATGTTTGTTATCTTCTGTGCGGATGACTCTGGCATTCCCCCAGTCCATAATGTGATTTTCCCTTTTACAGTGATCTGTTATAGCTGACTTATAATTTTCCTGTTGTGCCTTTTCTTTTATTGTTCTGGTTTGTCTTGTAGCTGTCTCCTTTTCGCACTCTTTCTTATGTTCATGTTCTCTTGTGTTGAAACTCCTTCCTGTCTCCCCAATATAAGTTTTATTGCATAATTTACATGGAATCTCATATATGGTGTTGCATCTGTTGTCCGGATGTATTCTGTCTTTGGGATGAACCAGGATCTGACGGAGTGTTGTGTGTGGTTTGACAGGTGTGTTAATGTTGTGTTTCCTCATTACTCTTTGAATGCGTTCAGTTATTCCCCTGATGTATGGTAATGTAACTACTCCCCTGTGTTCTTGTTTGTTAGTTTGTTTTTTCTCTTTCTTCTGTGTTTTGTTGTTCTTAACCTGTTCCACCCCTTTGGATATTGCCCATTGTGGATATTGACATGCCTTCAGTGCGTGTTGTATATGTTGTTCCTCCTGTTCTTTGTCCTGTGGATCTGTAATTATTGCTATGCGTTCATGTAATGTTCTAACTACGGATATTTTGTGCATTATGGGGTGTTCGGAAGTCCAGTTTAAATATTGGTCGGTGTGTGTGGGTTTTCTGTGTACTTTTATTTTGATGTCCCCATCTTCTGTGTGTTGTATTTTTAAATCCAAAAATGCTATTGACTGCTCCGTTTCTTCTTCATGTGTAAATCTTATATTGCCGGTATTGTCTATGGTGTTGAGATGGTCGGTGAGTTGTTGAGTGTGTCCCCTCTTTACTTTTTCCAAAATGTCATCCACATACCGTTTCCAGAGTGTTGGCCTATATTCCGCTGGTATTGTAGTGAGTGCTTTCTGCTCCAGATCTTCCATGAAAAAGCCGCACATGATGGTTGATAGTGGGTCTCCCATGGCAAAACCTTCCTTCTGTCTGTAGATTGTATTCCTGAACTGAAAGTATGTGGATGTGGCGATGAATTGAAGGAGCTGAGTGATGTCTTGTACGGTGAGGTTTGTGCGTTTCTTGAGCATCCTGTCTGTTTTTAATTTGTCTTGTACTATCTGTATGGTGGCTTCCGTGGGTGTTCTGGTGAAAAGAGATATGACATCGTGTGAAATGAAAACTTCATCTTGCTGCATTTTGATGTTTTTTAGTTCTTCTGCCAGATGTTTTGAGTTTTTGCAGTGTTGTGAAGGTTTGTTTACCTGACATGTTTCGACGTACAACTTCCGTCTTCCTCAGAGTGTCACCGGATGTTAATTGGTGACGCATCTTTTATCAGCTGATGTTTCCGAAGGCGTGGCCTTCCTGACAGGAAGGCCACGCCTTCGGAAACATCAGCTGATAAAAGATGCGTCACCAATTAACATCCGGTGACACTCTGAGGAAGACGGAAGTTGTACGTCGAAACATGTCAGGTAAACAAACCCAAAAATTAGATGTCTGATAAAAAAGAAAAAAAAAACTAACTATATATAATATAAGACATAATGAACGTAATCGAAAGGTGTAAAGAAAGGCAGCTGAAAGCTGAGAGGGACCGGAGAGGTCACTCAGTTTTTCCCAAAGAAAGGTAGCTATCGCTCACGTGTGTTCAAAATATTAGCAAATGGTAAATGAACAGTATGAACGTGGTTGGATTAGCCTATCAAGAGAACACTTTTACAGTTTGTACAGTGACATTTTTTCCATTTTAATAACTGAACTGACTTGTGTGATAAGCAAGATGAAATATTACGTTATGCTGGTGCTAATAACCAGTTTCATAACTAATGGGGTGCCCTAAATATGCACAGATTCAGCCTCAGGGGGACCTCCGCCCTACCAAACCACTGAACCCCCCTTTGGAGAAGGAGGTAAGCAGCAATACAACCCATAAATGCTTTAGGATTGAAGTTTTTAATGAGCGAGCGCCATATACAGTTTGCTACAGTGGTGCTTGAAAGTTTGTGAACCCTTTAGAATTTTCTATATTTCTGCATAAATATGACCTAAAACATCATCGGATTTTCACACAAGTCCTAAAGGTAGATAAAGAGAACCCAGTTAAACAAATGAGACAAAAATATTATACTTGGTCATTTATTTATTGAGGAAACTGATCCAATATTACATATCTGTGAGTGGCAAAAGTATGTGAACCTCTAGGATTAGCAGTTAATTTGAAGGTGAAATTAGAGTCAGGTGTTTTCAATCAATGGGATGACAATCAGGTGTGAGTGGGCACCCTGTTTTATTTAAAGAACAAGGATCTATCAAAGTCTGATCTTCACAACACATGTTTGTGGAAGTGTATCATGGCACGAACAAAGGAGATTTCTGAGGACCTCAGAAAAAGTGTTGCTGATGCTCATCAGGCTGGAAAACATTACAAAACCATCTCTAAAGAGTTTGGACTCCACCAATCCACAGACAGACAGACTGTGTACAAATGGAGGAAACTCAAGACCATTGTTA